>NC_050177.1:32572122-32577122 GCF_008315115.2 Sander lucioperca
ACATCATGCTGTCATCCTCACTGTCCCCCAAACTACAGAGAAATAATGCTGTCATCCTCACTGTCCCCCAAACTACAGAGACATCATGCTGTCATCCTCACTGTCCCCCAAACTACAGAGAAATGATGCTGTCATCCTCACTGTCCCCCAAACTACAGAGAAATAATGCTGTCATCCTCACTGTCCCCCAAACTACAGAGAAATCACCAACCTTGGGGGGTCCAGCATTCTGGCCCCACAAGGCTGTGCAGACCCCACAAGTATACTGGACTCCCCGGTTTTTGGACCCCACGAATATAGTAAAACAAGCACACACACACACTCACACACACACACACACACACACACACACACACACACACACACACACAGAGCTGTGGTGCCAGTAAAGCCAGTAAAGTTAAGTGTATTTACACATTTCAAAACTCCACGCAGACTGTGTTCACTATGCCCTATTGCCTGACTGACAGGCTGAGGTTGTTAGTCCCCCCCTCCTCTGTTACAGGCAGGCACCACTGTGTTCACTATGCCCTATTGCCTGACTGAATAACCTGATTTCTCTGTGTGCCATGTAGCCTAAACATCATATCCTGAATATGATCAAGAACAGGATAACCCTCATAACTGGAGTATTCATGTCCATGTAAACACATATGATACCAACAACATGCTAGATCCGTGGGTTCAGAGATAGCAGCGTCCATAGCAACCAGCAGTTTATCTACAGCAGTGGAGGGCCGTGTATTTTACACCTGGGCCTTCAGTACTATTGCATCAAAAGACAGTAAATAACATAAGCATTCACCCTTTCAGCTTCTTTACAAGATAAAACACCAGCAGGGGGCCAGAAAGTGCATGCATTGTGGAACCCATCATTGGCTTGTATTTCCCTGGGGAACATTTAAATTGGTGCACCTTTGTGTGAACATGTGGTGTGAAATGTTTGGTGAAAAAGTATTTCACCGAAATCTCTTCATGAAAGAGGGAACTCTCATTCAGCTCATTCGAGAAAAATGGCTATTTATGATGTGGTTACCATGACTACAATGAAATGATATATTTAATTTGAAAATGTCCTTTAATTAATGAATATTTCTTTTTTGTGTTTTTGCCTTTAAAGGTTATCAATCTAACGTACTACTACTGATAGCTACAATCTACTACTACTACTACTAACTAACTACAATCTTCTACTACAACTACTACTACTACTACTACTACTAGCTACAATCTTCTACTACTACTACTACTACTACTACTACTAGGACATTACTGTGTGGAATAACGTGATTTAACACAAGACTCAACACCTAGAGACACCTAATACACTACTGCAGAGACATGAACACACGCTGACTGAAGCATCACTTTCACGCAGTATGACAGGATGCTGCATCACATGAAGTCAAAATGAATGGAATTACCAAAGAAACCAAAACAAACCCACAACAACCGGTCATATTTACTCATACGGTGACCACAAAGCAATCAAAAACACAAATTACACAATCAGCGATCAACAGGCGTCCCCACAAATTCCAGCCAAGCAGCGGGGGCTTAACACACACGTCACCGTGCACATAGAAAGTCACAGCAGCCACTGACACTGCTCAAATCTTTATATATATCAATATATAAAATACATACCGGTATATGAAATTGATAAATATATATATTTATTTTCTTGGCCAGCAGAGAAGGACTTGCTGGCCCTGACAGCCCACCTCTCAAATACAGATTGAGTCATAACAATGAATATTCTGATTAATAGTGGATGGCTTGTGGGTGAAATAACGTATAAACAATGAGGAAAATATAACTGAACATAGCAGAGAGCAGAACAGACTATGTGTAAATTTACACATTGTTATCATTAGATGAGTGTCTCAAAAGAAAGTACGCACAGTGCGAACAGGATTACAGCTGCCGACGCCACTGCCACACTATCATTTACAGAGACCCAACAATTCCCCCAAGAGCAAGCATTTGGTGCCACAGTGGACCTTTCTCTGTAGAGAAACATCAACATTGCATCACTCTCACACACACATATATTGTGTTTGCACCGCAGGGGTCTGTACTCTACCAGCACAAGAGGAACTTTGTACAATAATTAGTCCAGACGTCAGTGTACGTCTCTGATCGTTCACATGAGCCATGCAGCACCGCAACTGACATTTTAAACAGCTAGCTAACTAGTCTGCTAAAAGAGTAGATTAATGGTTCATCCACACACTCTTCTCACAGTGTAGAAAGCACATTGCTTTGTGCTAAGCTAGGCTAGACCTGTCCTGGACCTTTCTCTGTCAAGTTGAAACTGATTTGATCCCAGGAAAGAAGAAAAAATGATGTTTCTTAAAACCACGGACAGTTCTTTTAACATACAGAGACATGTCCAAACTATATCAATTATTAACAAAAGGGAGTTATCATTTTAGTTCCTGGAGATGTTCTCCTTTAAAACTTCGTACACAAATATCTCATTTTTGTTCATCAGTGTTTGTACCTGAGAGTCTCCAGTCTCCAGAGAGGATCCTTCAGTCCTGCTGACAGTAGCTTCACTCCTGAGTCGCCTGGATGATTGTAGCTCAGGTCCAGCTCTCTCAGATGGGAGGGGTTGGAGCTCAGAGCTGAGACCAGAGAAGAACAGCCTTCCTCTGAGATCAGACAGCCTGACAGACTGCAAACACACAGAACAACACACAGGAACCCTCTGTCAACATGTGGAGCCATGTTTGTTTTATGTTTGTTTGTTGTCCAGGTATATTTCGGTTCAGATTTAGAATACACATTTAAAATTATCTGTTCTATTTAATTATTTAACAACAAAAGTTAACAATGAAAACTCCTCATGGGAAGTAACTCTGAGTCTAGAAATTAATAAATATATAATTAATAACTACTGCTGAAGATTATCGAATCAGCAGAAACAAAGCTACATGTCAGCTGTTTTATCAACTAAAGTTAATCAGAGTTTAAATGGGTATCAGTTGAATGGGTTAATGACTCCTGACCTGAGAGTCTCCAGTGTGCAGTGTGGACTCTTCAGTCCAACAGAGATCTGCTCTACTCCTGAATCCTGCAGGTTGTTGTTCTTCAGGTCCAGCTCTCTCAGACTAGAGGACTGGGAGCTAAGAACTGAGGACAGACCTTCACAGCTTCTCTCTGACAGGTTACAGCCACTCAGTCTGGAGAGATGACAGGAAACAAGACAGATAATATTTGTGTTTAAATGTTAAGTCTGGACTTTTGGTATATTTAATATATTAAACCCCTTTTCGGTTTAATTCCGTTCTGTTTTATTCGAAACAAGTTGTAAATCAAGACTGAATCATGAATCAAAGTCACATGATATTAGAAAGGAAGCATTCACATTTTTTGAATGTTTCCAAAGTATTTTTCAATACTGTGTTTCCAAAGATTATTATACTTGATCTGACCTGAGAGTCTCCAGTGTGCAGTGTGGATTCTTCAGTCCATCAGAGATCAGCTTCCCACCTGAATCCTGCAGATTGTTGTTACTCAGGTCCAGCTCTCTCAGACTAGAGGACTGGGAGCTGAGAACTGAGGACAGAGCTTCACAGCTTCTCTCTGACAGGTTACAGCCACTCAGTCTGTAGAGACAATAAGAAGGAAACAAGTTATTATATTTAACTCCTGATGAAAGATATCAGAGTATTTACTGATGAATAAATCACACTTACAGAGCCTTTTTTGGAGGGGCGGTAATGGAGAAGACAGATAACGTTTGTCTTTAAATGTTAAGTCTGGACTTTTGGTGATAGAGAACATAAAATCCATTTTCTAAACAAGTTGGAAACATGATAACTTATTATGACTGAATGAGGAGTAAAAAGACACCCAATATTTATATTCACTTAAGATTTAACAAATAATTAGTTTCTCAATCTCAGCCATAGTTCATACTTTGTGCATTATGACATGTTATAAATAAGAACACTATGCTTTGGAAACATTCATTACATTACATTACATTACATTACATTACATTCATTACATTACATGTCATTTAGCTGATGCTTTTATCCAAAGAGACTTACAGTTAAGTGCTTTCAACTGTGAAGGTTCAAACTCCAGACAACAAGTAGTAAGTGCAAATACATCAGCTTTAAATATGCAAAGCTACAAAGAGACATATGAAAGAGCAGTTGTTTTTTTTTATCCGAGGTGTAGTCGGAAGAGATGTGTTTTTACACCGAGGTTTGTAAGAATGACTGAAGTAATAATATGATGTTAAATCAATCCCTCTCGTGTAATAAAGTGATTATACAATTATTACCAACTAAATAAAAGTTATAATCAGACTGTATTCATATTGTGGGGCAATGCACTCTCAAAATAAAGAAAAGCAACAGAGACGATTTGTAGTCCCTCCCTGTTAAACGTTAGTCAGCCAGTCATCTTAAGCTAATGTTAGCTTTTTAACGGTAGAGATCGTGGAATTTTCCAAACATAACTACGGCACATATAAACACCAAACTGCTTGGCTAACTTAATCTGGTTATAACTATATCTACTTAAAGAAATATATTTTTCATTGATAGATTTAGCTACTATACGTCCGTGAACAGCTGATGTGATCCAAACAGCTGATTTGATCCAAAAAGATTGTCTGATCGGATCTACTTGTTGTATAATCAGGACTAAACAAACGTCCATTATTAAAGTATTATTATTAAAGTATTAATTATTTCTGGATCTCAGCCACAGTTCATATGTCATGTTTCATTTTTTAAACTAATTTATTGCTTGAGCGCCGTCCTCATTAGGTTCAGTGGAATTTTATTGTATTCTTTTTCGGTGCAGATAGACTTCACTCGGGATGACAGCTGACAGCAGCCCTGGGACATATAGTTACCGTTAGCCCCCAGTCAGCTAGCAGCCAGCCAGTACCATTACAGCAATCTGTACCCGGCCAGCACTTAACTCCAGTGCCGTGGTGCTAATGACGCTAACAGCAGTTTAATGAAGCATCGGGA
>NC_050177.1:32582122-32592122 GCF_008315115.2 Sander lucioperca
TCAAATTATATTTGACTTTCGGAATTTGTTCCAACAGCCCTAGTGAGTTATACACTGTATGTGAGCCCAATACATGAACTGACCTCAGAGTCTCCAGTCTACAGTTTGGACTCTGCAGTCCAGCCCACAGACACTCCACTGCTGAATCCTTCAGGTCGTTGCAACTGACGTCCAGCTCTCTCAGATGGGAGGGGTTGGACTTCAGAGCTGAGGCCACGACTTCACAGTCAGTCTTAGAGAGTTCACAGTTAATAAACCTGTGATGACAGATAATAAACATTTAAAGAATAATCAAATCTGAAACTTTTATCCTTATAAAACAGATCACATTTGATCAAAAAGCACATTCACATGGGTCTGATGTTAGATTCAGATATGTTGAGGTGAGAGGTCACGGACTCCTTTCAAAAATGGCCATGCCATACAGACAGAGATCAATTCTGGATTTTTTTTTATTAAGAAATTAAGACTGCAGACTTGCATTATAGTATAACTACAACTCACTTCTTCTCTGAGCTTGAGGAAGATAAAATCCCACCACTGAGGTGAACCTGCTGAGCTCTCCTTCACTGGCAGAACGAACCTGGAGGTCGTCCCAGCAGCTGACTGTGTGATCAGCTGATGTCTCAGTAAATCAGGAGATAAATACACACATTCAATAAAAAAACACGGCGCTAATGTGTGCTGCTATTTTCTCTGCCCATCTTGCCTTTAGTGTTACTGAAATGTAAAAGAAATGCGTTGTCTGACAGTTTGAATTTTAGGATGACCAGAAATGGGACAATCTTTAAAAAGCTTGTCCCATATCAAAAGATGCTCATTGTTGGAAACTAAACAATGTAAAGTTGCAGCTTTTATTTAACGAGGATGGAGATGTTTTTTTGGCCTCCCCCCACATCCTCTCTCACATCAAACAATGATTATAGATATTAGGGCTGGGTATCGCCTCTAATTTCCTGATAGATTTGATTCTGGTTCACAGTTTCAATGTTTATTTAGGATATTTCAGTTGTAAAACTAATTTATCTTGGCTATGAAAGAGATGATACAGTTGTACAAGGTTCCCTCTAACCTGCTGCATAGAGACAGAGAGCATTGCGTCATACTCTGAAAGCCACGCCCACCGGAGGGGAACTCTCTGCTTCTATCTGTAAGTTAAGCTAACACACATAACGTTGGACATATCGTTAGGTTTTAGACACGTTTCTGTTGTTTTTCTAGCAGACGGAACAAAGAGGAGGAAACCTTCACACAATACAAGTCAACAGAGCAGAGAGATGTCCGGTATTGAGCGAGATCGCAATGACGGGCTGGCACAAATCAAGCTACAATGTAACCTAATGGGGCAATTTTGAACCTTACTTTTTGTCCAATGAAAGTGATTCCACGTTGTCAAAATCATTTAAATATTGAGCCTTTGCATTGAAAATCTTTTAGATGACAGGAGCCTATGATTTCTGTATCCTACTCCGTAACAACAGACTACCTGAACACCTTTTTCTCGTCTTGTGTTTCACTCTCCACACCGCTGTCTTCAGACAAGAAGTCAAGTCCTGAGATCTATAATGTTGTCAGACACTTTTAGCAACAATCTGAGCCTGTCAGTAGCAAAAAAGAGTCACGTTTATTGGACAAAAAGCAAGGCTTCACAGTTGCCCCATTAGGTTACGTTGTAGCTCAGTTCACACCGGCTCGTCATTGTGATCTCCCTCAATACTGGACCAGATTCAAAGATCTTTGGTCACATCAGTCTGTTAGACACAAATGCATGGGCAAATGGGGGCAAGGTTGAAAAAAACGTAGTTACCCTTTAATGTAGTTTTTATTCAATTCAATTTTATTTATAGTATCAAATCATAAGAGTTATTTCAGTACACTTTACAGATAGAGTAGGTCTAGACCACACTCTATAATTTACAAAGACCCAACAATTCCAGTAATTCCCCCAAGAGCAAGTTTTCAGTGTGACAGTGGCGAGGAAAAACTCCCTTTTTTGTAATGTAACTTTGGAGCGTTATCTAAACTTTCCGACAGCTAGCATGACATAGTTGATACCAATGGATTCCTTAGGTCTTCTAGTTTCATATATTATACAGACAGAAACACACTCTGGATTGTATCTATCAATATTGGATCATTCAAATGAAAATCAATTTAAATCAGAAAAATCTATTATTTAAACCAGCCCTGATAGATATTGTATAAATGTGAATGAACTTCCTTAAAATGAAATAGTTCAGAATGTGCTCATAAAAATAAGATAAAAATAACTAACTGAAAGTTATTATGAAAAAGCTTAAACTTCATGTGAAGTTGGTTAGCAGATCACAGATAATAAATGTCTTTTGTAGATAAAATAGACACATTATAGAAACACACTGCTGACTCTGTATACACTGTAAAAAGGCTGTCTGTTGTGATTAAATGATGACAGAAGATACTTTAGCTACAAACACAAAGACCATCATCGTCTCATTCTCACAGCGTTTGAGACAACAAAGACATCTGCAGAGTAACATGTAGAATTATTTACAATAAGCCGTTTATCTTTTATAGTGTGTAAGTTTTATATTGTTCATGTGTGTAAAGTCTGTATATTTACTCTAATACTGATGGTTTCAGCTTCACACTGATTTAAAATGATAATCACATCTGGACTTACCGAGCCTTTCTGCAGTTCCTCACAGCTGGAATCAGTCTCCGTCGTCCCTCCTCTGATGTGTTGTACTTCTCCAGGTCCAACTCATCCAGAACCTCCTCTGACATCTGCAGCATGTAGGCCAGAGCTGAGCAGTGGATCTCAGAGAGTTCCTTCTCTGATCTGTTCTCTGACTTCAGGAACTCTTGGATCTCCTGATGGACTGAGTGGTCGTTCATCTCCGTCAGACAGTGGAAGATGTTGATGCTTCTGTCAGGAGAGATCCCATAACTGTTCATCTTCTTCAGGTTGTCGATGGCTCTCTGGATGATTTCTGGACTGTTGTCTGTCTGACCCAGCAGGCCTCCTAAGAGTCTCTGGTTGGACTCCAGAGAGAGGCCATGAAGGAAGCGGACAAACAGGTCCAGGTGGCCATTTTCACTTTCAAGGGATTTCTGCATGGCTCTCTCCAGGAAGACATCCAGGGATGAACTAACATAGCCTCTACCCAGGAAGTCCTCCAGTACCTGTGTGATCCTGTTGGTGTAACAGTGGAACAGGTAGACTGCAGCCAGAAACTCCTGAACGCTCAGATGAACGAAGCAGTAGACTGTTTTCTGGAAGATCACACTCTCTCTTTTGAAGATCTCTGAACAAACTCCTGAGTACAGCGAGGCCTCTGTGACATCCAGACCACAGCGCTCCAGGTCTTCTTGGTAGAACATGATGTTTCCTTTCTCCAGCTGTTCAAACGCCAGCCTCCCCAGCTTCAGAAGAACTTCCCCGTCAGCCTCCGTCAGCTCCTGTGGACTCGTCTCATGTCCCTCAGCATACTTGAGCTTCTTCCTCTTTGTCTGAACCAGCAGGAAGTGTGAGTACATGTCAGTCAGGGTCTTGGGCAGCTCTCCTCTCTGGTCTGTAGTCAACATGTGGTCCAGAACTGTAGCAGTGATCCAGCAGAAGACTGGGATCAGACACATGATGTGGAGGCTCCTGGAGGTCTTGATGTGGGAGATGATTCTGCTGGACAGATCTTCATCACTGACTCTCTTCCTGAAGTACTCCTCCTTCTGGGCATCAGCGAAGCCTTGTACTTCTGTTACCCTGTCAACACACGCAGGAGGGATCTGATTGGCTGCTGCAGGTCGGGAAGTTATCCAGACGAGAGCCGAGGGAAGCAGCTTCCCCTGGATGAGGTTTGTCAACAACACGTTGACCGATGACTTCTGTGTGACATCAGAAACAGCCTCATTGTTGTTGAAATCCAGTGAAAGTCTGCTTTCATCCAGGCCGTCAAAGATGAAGAGAAGTTTAGAGCCAGCGAGCTGCTCTGCTGGGACCTCCTGTAATGTTGGATGGAAAACACGGAGCAGCTCCAGAAGACTGTACTGCTCATCTTTGATCAGGTTCAGCTCCCTGAAGGAAAGAGGAATCACCAGACTGATATCTTGGTTCTCCAAACCCTCGGCCCAGTCCAGACAGAACTTCTGCACTGAGAAGGTTTTTCCAACGCCAGCGACGCCGCTCGTCAGAACGACTCTGATGTGTTTCTGTTGGCCAGGTAAGGCTTTAAAGATGTCGCAGCACTTGATTGGAGAGTCATGGAGGGTCTTCTTCTTGGAAGCTGTCTCGAGCTGCCTCACCTCATGTTGGGTATTAACCTCTTCACTCTGTCCCTCTATGAGGTAGAGGACAGTGTAGATCCTGTTGAGGAGGGTTCTACTTCCTGTTTCAGCTCCTTCAGTCACACGTTCAAATGTCCCCTTCAGCCTGATCTTATGTTTCTGACGACCAACATTCACTAAAAAAAGGACAAAGGTGAGAGACAGAACAAGAAAGAGAAAAGTTGACAATCCGATGATTATTTTTATGACCAATATGAAAACAATCCAGTTAAATTTCAGATGGACGTAAACTGTAACAATATTTATGTTAAAGGTCTTCAATAGTGCAGCATAATATATAAGGACAATATGTGTTATGCTATAACTTTGTTGAATATTGATATATATATATTAGGGCTGTCAAAATAACGCATTAATTTCAATTAATTAATCTGAGAAAAAATAACGCGTTAAAAAAAATAACGCAGATTAATCCATTCCATATTGAGGTTTGACCCGGAGCCGTTCTAGCCTCCATTGGACTGTAAAATGAAGGAGGGAGACGAGAATGTGCTGCCTGGATCATTAACTGGAACATTTACTTGTAAAAATCTTCTTCCTGCCAACCCTGGCTACCGAAATCTGGAGCCACTGATATGTCTGCACTTCTCTCTGATGCTCTGAAGACGATACAGGCAACACAAACACCGCTGCATGTGGCGCTAGTTAACACTATACTCAACAGTAGCTAACGTTAGCCTACCGCTAGCTAGTTAACACTATACTCAACAGCAGCTAACGTTAGCCTACCGCTAGCTAGTTAACACTATACTCAACAGCAGCTAACGTTAGCCTACCGCTAGCTAGTTAACACTATACTCAACAGCAGCTAACGTTAGCCTACCGCTAGCTAGTTAACACTATACTCAACAGCAGCTAACGTTAGCCTACCGCTAGCTAGTAGCTGGATTAAACACGGTTACAATGCTGACAGCTAACGCTGAACGGTGTAAAGTGTGACTGTGTTTTACTGTAGAGGACTGTGACTCAACAGCGGGATGTAACAATCTGCAGCTGCCGAGCTGCCGTCGGAAAAACAACACAGACGGTCAATGAAACTGGTAAACTACAGCTTCGTGGTGCATTTGAAGTTATTGTAAATGTCCTTGGTGGTTGTTTTTGTCGTTCAACAGCAATTTACTAGTGAAATAAGTTATTGTTATTGTTATACATTATTATTAAATCATTTAATTTTGACCATATGGCCTTAGCAATAAACAAGCCGTTCTTTAATGTCACCAACTGTTGTTTAGTACCCTTCGTTTTCTTTTCTTTTTTTACTTTCTTAAAAAGTATCGGTTCAGGCACCGTTAATTATGTATGCGATTAATTTCGATTAATTAATCACAGAGTATGTATTATTAGATAATTTTTTTAATCGATTGACAGCCCTAATATATATATATATATATATATATATATATATATATATATATATATATATATACGATACATAATCACACAAACATGAAGTGTTGTCAGTTCTGCTTTCAGGATTCTGCTAAAAATACAACAACGCTTGTTGAGTTAAAAACAAATGAAAGGAAATGATTTCCAACTTTCTTTGTTTCTATTAAACAAATTGAAATGAATATAAAAGACAAAAAAGAATGACAGTTTAATTCTGAAGTTACTTAAATTATCCTTGTAATTAACACAAACAAATCTGAGTGTCTTTCTTGATGTGTATATTGCATTAGTTAACGCTAATCAATGATAAAAAACGATATGTTGTGCAGCCCTAGTCTGTGCTGTCTGACTCAACACATGTCTCAGTATTACAACAACCAGCGGTGTGTTCAGACATGAAGACATCAGCAGACAGATGGACAGACTTACTTTGTTCAGAGCTGCTCTGATTGGCTGTCTGCAGTCCAGCTCTGGTTCTGGATCTGGACGGCTGCTCCTCCTCACAAACATCACTCCTCTTCCTCTCTCTGTGAAAACATTTCTTCATCACTAAAATGATAGAGGCAGTTTTTTTATTTTGAGAAAATAAATACCACATTTGACGCACATTTTCAGATTTTAAATAGTTACAAAAACTCTTTACAGTAACTTCAACATTCGGCTTTAAAAGCCAGAAAAGATCCATCTGAGTTAGAAACAGTATCTGAACTAATAGTTCTGCATCATGAATATTAATCTTTTAGCAGAACATTTAGTCTTCATGTTCATCAGGTCAGCTGACAGTAAAACAGTCTCTTACTTTGTGTCTGAGGGTCCAGGTTCATTACTGAAGACTGGAGGATGATCATTGGACCAGTCACTCTTCATAGACAGACAGCCAGATACTACAGACTCTGCTCTCTGTCTGTTGTCCTGAACTCTGCAAACACCAACAGGTTTTTATTCATATTGCTTCAATCTTTGATAAATGCTCTTTTTTTAGCCCTTTATGAAGCTCTAAACACACAAACTGCTGCTACTGTCAATAATTAGGAGGATTTAAAGTGTGTATTAGTCCTCTTAGATTAGATTAGAGAGTTTTTCTGGGTGACTGACAGCTGTCACAGATACAAAGAGGAAGATGGAACAAATGTGTGAATGTGTAACAACAAAACAGTTGGCAACTGAGTCATAAAATGAGTTAGTATCAGTGGTCTTACTTTGTGTCTGAGGGTCCAGGTTCATTACTGAAGTTTGGAGGAGGATCTTTGGACCGGTCACTCTTCATAGACAGACAGCCAGATACTACAGACTCTGCTCCGTCCTCCTCTTCCTCCAAACCACTCATCTTCTGATCTGAAGTCAGTCTGAGAGGTCAAACAGGAACACTGACTGTGAGCTCACAACATTTAAAAGAAATCAAGTTTGTTCAGGAGTCAAAAACAGGAAGCAACGATCAGGAAGTAACACACACACAGAGTATACAGTAGGATATAAAACCAGCCAGCACTCAGTCAGTTGTCATGGAGGGAATCATGAAATTGAGAATTTAAAAAGCTATAAGACAGATTCCATCAGGCCCTACATGAAGTCAGTGCTGAAAGCTAACAGTAACATAATAAATGTTGATTACCACTCACCCTGCCTCAGCCTTCAGTGTCCTCCTCCTGCTCTGTTCTCTCCACTCAAAATGGAGTCTCAACTGACTGAACTCTTTCACTTTCAGGGTTTCCTCCCTTTTCTCATGAGCCTGGGGCTGCGTTACATTAGTGGTTCAACATCTCTTTCACTTCCCCTCAGCACATACCCACAGCCATCTTAAGGGGTGTTCCAATATCTGAAAAAGATAGATAGATAGATAGATAGATAGATAGATAGATAGAGAGATAGTATTAGGAGTTAACCCTAATATGGACAATAAAAGAAAAGATACTAGATAAGAAATCCACATGAATGTACTGAGGGATGTATAAACATGAGAGGCCTGCAGTGACAGGACAGGGACTGACCCTGGATCAGTCTGCATGGTACGGGGCTCTATGGGGGTGTGTGTGTGTGTGTGTGTGTGTGTGTGTGTGTGTGTGTGTGTGTGTGTGTGAGTGTGTGTGTGTGTCAGGCGTGTGCACAATTCAGAATTGAATTGAGAATGATTCCTAAATTCCTATTCAATTTTTGAATTTGAATTGAATTTAAATTCATGTCAAAAACAGGATCTAGAATTACAATTTGAATTTGAATTAAAGGAAGCATAATTGCAATTCAATAAAAATTCAAAGAAATTCATACACATAATTTCAGTGAAGTGTTTAACAATGAAGCTTTACAATATATGTCAGATATGATTACATTACATATTCTATGAATGATATTAGTCTGAACTACTTGAACAGATTACATTAACAGGAAATGTTTCCCCAGCAGTTAATGTTAAAAGCTCTAGTCACAGAACTAATAGTTAACTTTGATTTACTGTAATTGTAATCTTGTGGAACATGATGGAACATGACTCCATTTCCCAGAATGCTTTACTTTAACCAAATATTTAAAATGGTTGCCAAACAATTTGCGGTGGACATTTGTGTGAAAGCTTCTTTTCTAGACAGTTTGATGGTGAACACTGGACTCTTTAAGTTTCAGAAGTCCCTTACAACTTCAGATTACAAACATTATAGATCTGACACCTGTAATAACAGCCACATGGAAAATAATAGCAGGCCTAAAATCTCATCTGTACTAGTTCATTTTGAAGAACCAACTCCAACACAAACACCAGGGGCCTCATGTATGAAAGACTGCTCAGCTTTCATACCAGAAGATGGCGTACGGCCAAAACTTGAAAAGTACCTACGCACAGAAATATTCCCATGTATAAAACCAGGCGTACGCCAGGTCCTGCACCTTTCCTTTATACATCACAATCAACGTGAAACTGAGGGCACGTGAACGAGCCACCGACCCCGCCTTGCCTCCTCCCGTAAATTAATATGGAAATTACTATAATGCACCCCCAACGTCATTCTTCGTCCAATCACAACGGGTTATCCCGTTGCAGACGGAGAAAAGACTTTGTGGAGGTGGAGGTGAGAAGAACATGTTCTGTTTGGAGGTTTGTCATCTTGGATAAGCAATAAAAGAAAATGCCCAGAGTGGCAAATGGTGACCGGGCGGTGAACGCACCGAACCATGGCACAAATAAAGAAAAAGTCTATATTGAAGTGGAGATCAAGAGAATAGTGGCAGCACCACACCAGTTACAGAACAACTCAGTCAGTCCAAATTACACACAACAGCAGTTTGAAGCCACTGATGTAATGCCATTTATTTTCTAAGTGTTAGTACGCTCAGAGAAACTGAGTCCAGCGCGAGGGAGACCCGACTCAGAGGAGGAGAGGTTAGTGAGGCCAGCGTCTCCACGGCAGCTGATCCTCTGCACCACGCATGGATGAAATAATGAAATAGTAAATAGGACTACAGTAACAGAAATATGGGCAGAATTAAGACAGTCGAGACGGCCCAGTGTTTGGTGGACCAGGTACAACTTGTCCACTTAATAGTCTACAAATCATCCACGGGATCAGTTACACATCACATGAGTTAGCCCCCCGACACAGCGTGTGTTCCTGGGGAGATGGATCCGTGCGTCCCCCCTCCTGTGCACCATGGATGTCTGAGCCTCAGCAACTACAGACTCACAGACACTATTGCATTTTCCGTGCCGATCTTTCTGTTGCCAGTAAGATATTTCATCTCTGGGAAATACAGAGGATGACTGAAAGTATTTTCTAAGTAGATTTATCATTTATTTCCCGTCCTCATGTTTAACAGAGGTTAAGTAGCCTGAGAATTAAACAGTGGATAGTGGGAAAGATGTGAAACATTTTCCACATAATATGATCAAACTTTTATGGAGTATCAGCAGATATAATTATGTTTCTTCATAGACAACGTCACAGACGTATGCCAGTAACTGTAGTGGAAACTTTATTTTGTAATCTTTGGTGATTTTCGTCACTTTTCAGTTAGAATTCGCCACGTTACAGAGCCAGAAAAGACTTTGCGGACGGCCCGCACATTCTCACGTCAGTTCTCACATACATCACAAAGTGTCGGTGAAAACCAGCGTAGCAACGTTCATACATGAGGCCCCTGGAAACCACAGAGCTATATGCAAGCACTGCAGTGCTCCAGTCTGTGGCTCCATCAAGGCTACTTCACATTTCAAAAGGCATCTACAAGGAAGTTAACAGACAGACAGTCTTTTATTCTGAAAAACATCTCTTGATGGTATTATGCTGCTGATATTTGATAT
>NC_050177.1:32594622-32609622 GCF_008315115.2 Sander lucioperca
AGGGTGGTTAAAGATGTCTGTCCTCAATTCATTTAAAAACCATCAGACCGTTTACTCCACCATTCATTCAGACGGCTCACTGCACTAGTTGGAACAATATACAATACTTCATATAATAGAATACTAAATCACAGTAACAGTAACGTTATCTCCAAATAACTATATTTCCATCAGCTGTTCTTCAGTGGAGAGTTTATATTCACTGAACCAACGGACCTTTAGACCACATGAACCATACACACATACACTACATGGGGTATCGGCCATTTTATTATAGTATATTTATATTAAGTATTACCAAATAAATACATGAAATGTAATAAAATGTAATGTATAAAGTGTGGTGAGTGTGTGAGATAAGAACATAGAAATGAACTAATAAAATCTGTAAACATGTTTTAATGTGTGAATATGATTGGTGGAGCTCTGCTTGTAGTTCCTGATGATGTCACCAGAGGGCGCCATGACGTCATCACCAGCTCAGAGATGCTGTGTCTGAATGGAGTTCAGTGGTCTATTTGTTCTTGTGTCAAAGTAAATAGTTAATCTTTCACCGTGTGGTCCTGTGGATGTTTTAATGTGGATTAAGACGAGGAGATGTAGAAGAGCGTCGAGCTACGACTTCATTCTGGGGAAACCTACAACATTTAGTAACTTAAATTAGTGCATACTAATATATCTGGATGCAGGAATTTAGACGTCAGAATGGTTGCTGAGAGTGTGGTCTCCACCTGCTCTATTGGTAGAGAGTCCTGATTAGGATTGGACTCTACTAATAACATGGTAGTGAATCTGAACTCAAAGTTGCATCATAAAGAAGAGCCACTAGTTCCTGTTGGAGGAGTACCAGCTCATAGTGACCAGTTCCATATTAGTTGATTAGTGAGAGAATAAAAGAGCTGAGTCATGTTGTCTCCACATCAGTCCTGTCAGTGAATACAACGACCGACACTAACTGCTGCAGACAGCTTTCTGATCTTCATCACAAGAGTCCTGAACACTTTCTCAGGAAATAAGAAGAGAAGTAGAAACATTATATTTAACATCACAGAGCCAGAAACTAACCCTGAAGAGACCACTCAATACATCCATGGGTTCACTGGGTGCACCTTTGTGGGTTGTTGCAGTAGAAGAGTCAACAGAGTCAGGAAAGTTAGTTATTATAGCGATTATTATAGCCAGTAGAGAGTTTATAGTAGAGAGTTTATTGCAAGTAAGTTTATAGCGAGTAGAAAGTTTATAAAAGACAGTTTATAGTGAGTAGAAAGTTTATAAAAGAGAGTTTATAGTGAGTAGAAAGTTTATAAAAGAGAGTTTATAGTGAGTAGAAAGTTTATAAAAGAGAGTTTATAGTGAGTAGAAAGTTTATAAAAGAGAGTTTATAGCGAGTAGAAAGTTTATAAAAGAGAGTTTATAGCGAGTAGAAAGTTTATAAAAGAGAGTTTATAGCGAGTAGAAAGTTTATAAAAGAGAGTTTA
Organism: Sander lucioperca; assembly: GCF_008315115.2. NCBI lineage: Eukaryota > Metazoa > Chordata > Actinopteri > Perciformes > Percidae > Sander > Sander lucioperca. Next base: position 32,596,101 of record NC_050177.1, read on the forward strand.
TAGCAAGAAGAAAGTTTATAAAAGAGAGTTTATAGTGAGTAGAAAGTTTATAAAAGAGAGTTTAAAGAGAGTTTATAGTGAGTAGAAAGTTTATAAAAGAGAGTTTATAGTGAGTAGAAAGTTTATAAAAGAGAGTTTATAGTGAGTAGAAAGTTTATAAAAGAGAGTTTATAGCAAGTAGAAAGTTTATAAAAGAGAGTTTATAGTGAGTAGAAAGTTTATAAAATAGAGTTTATAGCGAGTAGAAAGTTTATAAAAGAGAGTTTATAGCGAGTAGAAAGTTTATAAAAGAGAGTTTATTTTAGTAACTGGATGTAAAAAGGACTTTCAATTCTAAAGAGAAAACATTCCAATTCTTGGTAGTAAATAAGGAAAATTGAGTGTAGATCTGCGTGTGTTTGAGTATTTTATCATTGGCCTGGGGTGCTTTGCTGTGTGGAAGTGGACCAGAGGGTTTTTTGGTGATTTGGTGAAACATTCAGTTTACTTAGTAGAAAGTTGCTCTAGGCTACGTACTCAATATAATCACAGAAATGTGTGTGCAATGTGTTCTTCATTCATTTCCCTCCCAAATTGATGTATTTGTTTACAAACACAACCAAAATCCTAACTTTATTGTTTGATTGTTTTTTTTGTGGAGAAGGCAATTACATTTTTACTTATGCAAAGTCCCAAATAGGCTGAGTTATTTATGTCATTATTTATTTATCCATGAATTCATACTAAAAATGTATTCATCTTCGACTCAAAGACATTCATGGCTAATATCTGTCAACAGTTTGTGAGCCAATGCTATCCTTAACTTCACCACCAGATGTCCTCAGAGAGCTCTGAAGCTCCGACTACTCAACCTTTTATCAATACGATTAGATTGGAAATCACCAGAAACTGACCTGAAGAGACCAAAGACTAACGTGGTGTTAAAGTACCAAACAGATACTTACAGTTTCTTCACACAGTCCAAAATGTCGACGTAGAACAACTCAGGTGAGTTGTTTCCTGATGAGTCACAGCTCCACCTGACAGGAAGCAGATTTTAACTGTTAACAAACAACAACATGATGATTTATAATGTTACTGATTATTGGTAATGTTGTCATCTGTTATTTTAGAGAGAAATACCAAAATAAAGACCAATCAAACTAACCCAAAGTCTCCAGTTAGTCTTCATCTCTGAGCTGGTGATGACGTCATGGCGCCCTCTGGTGACATCATCAGGAACTACAAGCAGAGCTCCACCAATCATATTCACACATTAAAACATGTTTACAGATTTTATTAGTTTACTTTCTATGTTCTTATCTCACACACTCACCACACTTTAAATTACATTACACACACACACACACACACACACACACACACACACACACACACACACACACACACACACACACACACACACACACACACACACACACACACATATACACAGATACACACACAGAGACACACACACACACACAGACACACACACACACACACACACACACACACAGACACACACACACACACACACACAGAGACACACACACAGTTATATACACACACACACACACACACACACACACACACACACACACACACACACACACACACACACACACACACAGACACACACACACACACACACACATATACACAGATATACACACAGACACATACACACACAGACACATACACACACACACACAGACACACACACACACACACACAGAGACACACACACACACAGAGACACACACACACACACACAGACACACACACACACACAGACACACACACACACACAGACACACACACACACACACACACAGAGACACACACACACTTATATACACACACACACACACACACACACACACACACACAGACACACACACACACACACACACACACACAGACACACACACACAGACACACACAGACACACACACATATACACAGATATACACACAGACACATACACACACACACACACACACAGACACACACACACACACACACAGAGACACACACACACACAGAGACACACACACACACACACACACACACACAGACACACACACACACACACACACACACACACAGAGACACACAGACAGACATCTAAGAATAAGAATGTCATTCAGGTTTTAATAAAGTCGGTGGCGTTATAATAAAGGAGGCGGGACATGTTAAGTGATGTTCCACTATTGGTGCAGCTAAGGGTCATGTTTTTTATTCTTTGCTGAGGGGGGGGTTAGGGGCCAACATTTTTTAGTCTGGGTGGGGGGGGGGATTTTTTATTCATGAAAAGAGCAAAATTTCAAAGTGGCTTGTTTGGTGCATATTCCTCCATGTAGCTCTCGGTCTCGGCCCCCTAGCAGATGGTCTGACCCCATACACTGCCCCCTGGTGGCTCAAACAGGTAATTGCATTGTTTAAAAAATGAGTGGAATAATTACTGGCATGACCAGATATTTATAAATATCTTAAATAACACAAAACAACTAAATGGTGATAGGTAATACATCAGATTTCATATACTGCTTTAGTAAAATAATATTACCTGGCTGACGATGGGAGCAGCAGGACGCAAAAAACTAAAGTTACTGTTGCACTAGTCTGGACATGTTGCCGTGCCAACCGTGCAATAAAGGTTTCCTAAATGCCCTGTATATAAATGTGATGTCAGCTTACTAATTGATTGCGGGTTTTGTGTAGATTTGGACTTTTATATGTTTATTCCACTTTGTTTAAACGGCGAACAATGTTAGTGAGTTAATCTACTGAAATGGCCCCCCCACCATAACAATGTTAGTGAGTTAATCTACTGAAATGGCCCCCCCACCATAACAATGTTAGTGAGTTAATCTACTGAAATGGCCCCCCCCACCATAACAATGTTAGTGAGTTAATCTACTGAAATGCCCCCCCCACCATAACAATGTTAGTGAGTTAATCTACTGAAATGGCCCCCCCCACCATAACAATGTTAGTGAGTTAATCTACTGAAATGCCCCCCCACCATAACAGAGGAGTGTGATGTGTAAGATGAGAATGCAGAGGTTTAGTAACGTATGTCGTGGCTGTAAAAATCAAATGGCATCTGTACTTCTTTGCTAAGTGTAAACTTCCACGCAAGGGAGGGTCACGCCACTTTTTCAAATCATTTTGGAGGGTCATAGAAAAATTATTACTGACGAGGGGAGGGTCACGTCTTTTTAGATTTGAGTCCACAAAACTCCTCCGGTGGCCCCTTAAATAAATAAGGAACAGTCCCTTATAGGCCATTACAAAGAGAAAGAGGACCATATGTTGACAGTTTAACAGCCTTTTTGTTGTTTGAGCCAGAAATCAGATTAATATAATGTTCAACTTCATGGAGAAAAAGTACAAAACTTGTTTTTTTAGCGCTGAATTTACACTTATGAATGTGAAATTTTGCCAAAACAATTAATGAATGTATAATGAAGTACATCTTTTCTTTACTATGGCTTTTATAAAAGCAAAAAATAACATCCTTCCACAATAAAGCAAAGTCTTTATAAATATGGTCAATGATGAATCTGCCGAGGTTTAGCCAAAACGTTGTGGTGTGAGGGCGATGCCAAAAGAGGTGCAGAACAGTTTCTGGGTGGTCTTCACAAAAAGATGAGTTTGTGTTGATGTCTCTTTTAAATGTAATCATGTAATGATTAGCAGGGTAATATCTGTGAATCATTCTGAGAGATACTTCCTTCACCTTGTTTACTATCACGTATCTGTGAGGAATCATCCAAACCTCTTTCCAATCAATGGCATTTACACATCGGCTCCAATAAAATGGAACATTTGGAATAGAAACTATTTCTTTCTGAAATAATGCACGAATGTTCTCGTTATTATGAGGAAGTTGGAAAAACAGATTCTTCCAACTGGTGATTCAGCCACATCGGGGGGGAGAGACAGAAGTAGGTGAAGTCTGCCGGTATATTTAAAAAGCATGATTGTGCCTGATGGATGGCGTCAAATACAACTGTGAATTCTTTGGGCGTAACTGGAATGTTATATGTTGATAAAAAGTCTCTATAGGAGAAAAGTCGCCCCTCTACATTAAATAGCTGGTCCACCAGCAGAATCTGATCGTGTACCCAATTCTCAAAATAAAATGACTTGTTCTTATATAAAATATCCAAATTAGATACCTGTGAGGTGAGAAATGATGCTTGTAAATAAGAGACCAAGCTGAGAGGACCTGCTTGTGAAAAGTGGACAGTTTTACAGCGAGTTTGTCTACAATTCAAAATAAAGCCCAGACCACCAAAACCAGAGAATATATAACGGGGAATAAAAGTCCAAATCCAGACGGGTTTTTAAGAAAATGCTTAGCCCAATTAATCTTAAAGGTATTATTTAGAGCAGTGTTTCTCAAACTTTTTTGAATATTGTACCCCCTTTGAATTGCTTTTTTAAACCAAGTACCCCCTGACCAGCGCAGAACATTTAGGTAGAAAAGCGTCTCTATGAAGAGGAAGAATCCAGCGCCTGCAGTGATAGAGTCACTAAACTACAACCTTATTCAAACACAGACATTTAAATACTACATTTCACATGTTAAGAATCCATCAATTCATTCATTCATTATTATAGTATAATTATTTTAGGAATTATGCATGCATATTTGTAAATTAGCATTTCTACAAAAAATTCAAGTACCCCCTGCAGTACTCCAAAGTACCCCTAGGGGTACACGTACCCCCATTTGAGAATCAGTGATTTAGAGTATTAAAGTCCAAAAAATGTAGCCCACCAGATTCATATTTATTCATAACATCACTTTTTTGATATAATGGATAGGATTTTTCCAGATGAAGTGAAAAGCATCCTATCAATGTCTTTCCAGATGTTACTATCCAAGTGTAAAGAGAGAGCTGCGTATGTTAGCCTGGATATCCTTCAGCCTTGGTAAGCAGCACTCTGCCTTTTAGAGAGAAGTCCCTTTGCAACCACTGCTTCAGTTCACAGTTGTTCTAACGATTGGAGAGAAATTTAACGGACATCTCATTTTCTGATCTTTAGAGATAATAATACCCAAGTACGTCACTCCTTTCTTGATGGGAATGTTGCAAATAGTTTGTATATTACAGTCTTTTAAAGGCAACAGCTCACATTTATTAATATTTAGGCATAAACCAGAGGCCTCTGGAAACTGGTTAATTACTTGAATGGTAACAGGTATCTGGCTTGCATTTTTTAAGAAGATTGTGGTATCGTCAGCAAGCTGACTGATGATGATATCCCTACCGCAATAGAGATTCCTTGTATAGCACTATTACACACATAAGTTGGGAGAATTTGCGTACAAAGTAAAAACAAATAAAAGAGTAGACACACCAGCCTGATAATCGGCCGTCGGACCGTCTGGCGAGGTCGGTGACTCGAGTCTGGTCGGTGTGTCCCGTGCCGTCGTCCGTCAGAGGAACCGTCGGCCTTCATTTGGGCCGACCTGACATGTTCAGTCAGAGACAGGACAGACAGAGACAGGACAGACAGAGACAGGACAGACAGAGACAGGACAGTCAGAGACAGGACAGACAGAGACAGGACAGACAGACAGAGACAGGACAGACAGAGACAGGGCAGTCAGAGACAGGGCAGTAGGAGACAGGGCAGTCAGAGACAGGGCAGACAGAGACAGGGCAGTCAGAGATAGGACAGACAGAGACAGGACAGACAGAGACAGGACAGTCAGACAGAGACAGGACAGACAGAGACAGGGCAGTCAGAGACAGGGCAGTCAGAGACAGGACAGACAGAGACAGGACAGACAGACAGAGACAGGACAGTCAGAGACAGGACAGACAGAGACAGGGCAGTCGGAGACGGGACAGTCAGAGACGGGACAGCGAGACAGGACAGTCGAGACGGACAGCGAGACGGGACAGTCAGAGACGGGACAGTCGGAGACAGGACAGACGGAGACAGGACAGACGGAGACAGGACAGTCAGAGACAGGACAGTCAGAGACAGGACAGTTGGACTCACCAGGAAATGGGGAGCAGATGAGTCTCTCAAAATCTGAGTAAAATCTGTTAAACTGACCTTTGTTGATCTGAAATGAAGACAGATTCATCAACTGCACGGCCTATTTCTCTCTTCAAATGTTTTCAGAAACACGTTTCGGTGAACTATTTTAGTCCAATATGAGATCGTATTCTGAACGAGCCGCCATGACAGTCTGGCTGTGAATTTCTGGAGAAAAAAGACCCACGTGACGCGTTCGTCCAATCAGCTGCCGGTTCTCATTTTCTGGTAAATAATCAGACTGTTAATGGTGTCACTACCCGATGTGAGTCGAGTGCAGATTTGAGCTGTGCATGCTCAGATTTAAACGGTTTACGACCTAACGCCAAGGGATCCAGATCCGGTTACAAGCAATAACAAATAACAGAAAATGGAAATAATTTCAAAAACGTAAATAACAGAAGATGGAAATAATTTCAAAAAAGGAAATAACAGAACAAAAAAACGTTTTAGCTATCTATGCTTGTTTGATTGCTAACGTTGTCGGCTACTTCAGCCTCTAATCTAGAACTGACATCAGGGATCATGCCGTGAAAATGTGATGCCTTACGCTAAATAATAAATTACTGCTATGTAATGTACCTATCTCAAATGCAAAAAAACAGATCTGTGTGAAATCTGGTCTAGCCTACCTGTGTAGGGCTGGTGAGGAGGAGCCCTTATCTGTTTAAGTAGGAACCAGACTGGAAGAAAGCTATAGGGACTTGGTAGAAATTTGGAATGAGATGGAGCTGAGCTCCTGCAGTGCGTGCATGACTTGAATGTCAGCGCCCCCCTGATATCCAGTGCTCGTGCTGAGATATGCAGTATGTCAAATGAGAAAACTGGGTCCTGGAGTAAGGTCAAATCTCAAGAAATCAACTACATTGCTTTAACTGTTTCTTTTTAATATCTCAATTTTATTTTCAAGTCTTAAGGTACAAATGTAAAATGGCATTACTGAAAACCAGCAAACATGTAGGTTAGAAATTTAACAAATGGCTAAGACATCAGGATAAATGGCTTTTGTAAAAGATGTTCAGAAAGAGGCTTTGGTGAAAGGCTTTTCATTTGCTCTCCATTGCATAAGAAATAACACTGTAATTAGTTATGTGTTGCATGGCAGCCTTGTACTATGGGAAGCTTTGCTACTGCAGAATACTTTAATGCTTGAACTTTTTGTGCAATACTTCCATTTTCATAAGTCCCAATTTCTGTAGTTGACTTCAGGCATGTCAGGAGCATCATTCAACTACAGCAAAAAAACAACATACCAGTTGTAACAGATTATTGAAGCTGATGAAACAAAAATCAAGTCCACACATACTGTATTTACATTCATGGTAAATGTGTTTGAGCCCTTTACAATTCACCAGATAAAACTGGTATATTATTATGCTGGTACATTCTCAAAATACAAAGTCAGAAAAAACAATATAAATATAATAAATATAAATATCAAAAGTCAGAGTAGTGTACTAAGTCGGACTGTGACAAACAGGTTAAGACATAGTCCCACTGGCCATGATGATTTCAGCCTGTAGTCGACTCACTCCTTCTGCCTGGAGCATTTTGATGATTATCTGAAAAACAGTTCATTCAATCACCTTGCGGTCATCCAAAAGAGTGCATTTTTATGTTTTTTGTTTTCCAAAAGGATGAAATATTGACTCGATGATAAAGTCAATAATTTACTCACAATTCTGAATAAAGCTAGATTGATCATCTTACCTCTGGGAGCATGACATCGAACACAAAATCAAGCAGTTGTATCTCCCCCCTCTTGATTTTTGCCCCAATGCCAGTGGCCTCCTCAATGACCCTCAGTAGCTCAAAGCTCTATTGAAAATAAAGTACAAATCAATAAATTAATCTTGAACATGTTGTCTATGTGTTCATAAAGCGGAGAAAGAAAGATTTCAGAGGGCCTCCACTCCCATGACCCCATATCCATGTTTACTCCACAAGACTCCAAAAACTGCAGGAAAACACACTAAACCTCATTTAAAGTTTCCCACACAACATTTGGACAAGCTGGGAGAATGTAGCATTGTCAGATGGTTGTCACATTACCCAGCATGCTTCCAGTAGAAAAGCTGCTGTGCATTGAACATTGTTTTGTCTGTAAAATTTGTACCTGCTGCCTCCCAGATTTTCTGGAGATCTCTCTGAGTGGTAAAAATGTAAACCCATCCAATACTTCATTTATCTGCTGTACATAGATATACATGACTGATGACATTTTTATTTACCCGCTCTTCACTGAAAATCAGCATCCTTGGCTTCTGATGTTGTTTTAGCCGAATTGATGATGGGTTTTGCCAGAGATACATCCTATTTGATCTTGCCCTTCCACTGACGAGATCATCGTGTAAGCTCTTAAACCAAAGCAATAAAGGGTGAACATGTAAGCACTGATAGAGATTTTAATCACTAACATCACAGTTTATGTAAAAGTTACCTTGATCTGATCTTTGGAGAACACTGAGAGAAACCCTCCATTCTCAACAGCAGCCAAGATCCTGCAGATAATTCAAACCAGACATTAGTCAGCACAGTGACTGCAGAAAGTATTGGTCTAGTCATTTATCATCTTTAGACTACAGACAATAGAATAACCCAGCTGGCAATGAATGATTTGAAAAATATGATTGCAATGCTTGTGGATCAAAACGGCAATATTCTCTATCGTAATGCAAAATTATTTTGGGAACATAATGTTGTCTGTGCAGGACATGGTTTTAGACAGCAGACATTTTTTCATATTGTCTACATTCATTAAGCCTTTCTTGGAGAAGTGCAGGCTACTAAATTGACTTTTAAATTGTGTATTACCTTTGTGCCATACACATCTGTGCATCCACAGTTGAATGGGTCACCAAAATTCCCAGCACAGTCTCTGTGCAGCCAGCCCTTGCACATTTGGCACTGCACCCATGGCAGAGACTCAGCATCTGGGTACAAGAGTCTAACCACATAAAAGACATGTTCATATTGGGACAGTGCATAATTGAACTAATTAAAGAATATATTGTACAGACACGGGGGCAGTGAAACTATTGAATAAACTTTTAAGTTTTTGTGTGTTAAATTATCTTTTAAACCCACCTCAGTCCTGTCTCGGATGTCTGGTAAATACAGAACTTCCTCGAGTTGGCCATGCAGCATCGTTCACTGTCAGAGACCCCCTCCGCCATGTTTGCCTGGACAAGTCAATCTGCAGCGTTATTTACAGTGGAAAAAGGAAGTATTATACATGTTTACATTTATCTCAGGTAATATACTTCCAATGAAGCTATTCACATTACATTTTTACTAGATGTATTAGCCCATGAAATCCACATATTCAAAGAAGTGATAAAAGTGTGTTCATAAATTAAAGGTATAGTGGAGGATTTTCCCGAATTTTAGAAAAGAACCGCCCTCTCCACTTTTTGAAAAAATGCACATGCGCAACACTCTACCTGCTCCCGAGTGGGAACGCCTATTAAATGTGTGCACGAGAGAGCGTGCACAAGCCTAGTTGTCCTCGTGCACGCTCTGTTTACAAGTTGCTGTCGGCATGGCTCATACAAGCCTACTTTCCAAAAGAAGATTTGCACTTTTTCCACTATGTCAGACTCGATCCCGTGCCCTGTTCATCCCGACCAAGATCCAGGAGGGGGGCTAGAGGCTGAGGGGGACGAGGTCGGGGCGGGGGCGCAAAAGCCAGCACCAGCCGAGAGCGGGAGGCAGCGGTCGGGCACGACGGCCTTACGTAAACATATCACCAGAATGATTGTCAACTAGGAGGACCAATAGTTTTGATGATCCACCCGGAAAAAGAAAATCCTCCACTATACCTTTAAGTTATTTGTAAAAAAAGTGTAATGATACAGGAACAAGGTGGAATCTGTAACAAATGTTTTCATAGCACTTAAATCATTAAAAGCTGTTATGTATATAAGGTCCTCCTTGATAACTAACCTCAGTGTCCTGCTCTAGCTTTCTCTTTAGCCTGAAAACTGGAGGATGCCTTCCCTCAAGGAGCTCCCGACATTCATTTGTCCAGTGGGCAAAGACTTTACCATAACTAAAATGAAATTATATGATTGAAGTGCATTGATAATATAAACCCTTGTGTTGACTTCGGGTCAAATTGGCCCGTTTGCAATTTTTGTTTTATATCAGAAAATATGGGACATAGAAATAAGCGCTGAAAATGTATAGAAGAAAAATTTTACAATTTAAAACGTTGGAAAAAGCAAAAACAAACTGTGAAAAAAAGGCGTAAAAAAAAAAATATTTTTTTGAAGGTTGACAGGAAGACAACACAAGGGTTAAAATACCAGGAAGTTGAACTACACGCAGGGCAACTGTCATAATGAAGCTGCTCTTGGGCCATGCTAAGGTCAGAGACAAGCTGCAGTGAATGAATACCCCAAAAATTCATTCATCAACGGTCATATGACCCATATGATCTACTGAATACCTGTACTTGTTCAAGTTGTTGTTCTGAAATAGTAACAGACTTTGCATAGATACCTTTGAAACCTTGACTATAACATGATTATATGCATACCCTTCTATTCCAAATCTCTCCAACAGTTGCACACACCACCACCTCCTTATGTGTGGTATAACACTCTAAAAATACAATTAGAAACACAAAATTACTACTCTGCTGTTTAACATATTTCTTTTCTATTTCTTAAAAAAAAGGATAGATAATTAGGATACCTCTGAGAAAGGGAATGGGGTTGAGGTGCACAAGCAGAGGGCATACTGTGAAAAACCAAAAAACAGAAATATAGTTGCAATCAGCGATGAATAGGGTCTGTTTAGTGTTTAGCAGCAAAACGTCACTCTTGCTTAAAACTAACATCATGAGGAGCTACTGTAACATGTTATTGAGAAATATGTCTTACCATCAACATGAAAATCCCACAGGAAGTTCCAGATGTCTGTGTAGGGAAGTTCTGTTAAAAAGTAAAAGCCAAAAACAATTATATTTAGAGAAACATCATTGTACTGTTTTTTTCAAAAGTACATGATGTGAACACCTCAAAGTCTGCTCCAGTCTTCTCTGTCCATTGTCCCTCCTCAATGCAGCATGCTATCTCTCTGATACACACAATAAGAATACTGATCAGATAATGAACTAGAGAACTTGTTTTGTAGCCTGAGAACAAGGCTACCTATATCGTAGAACACATAGCCATGGAACAGGGCTACTATGTCAGCAGAATATCAACCACATTTCTTATGAACAAACTTTACGTTGTGGTTGCTCATATCTATCATGCCATATTTCAAAGTCAAATTTGTGTTTTGGGGAATAACATTAGTAATATGCACATCCTCAAAGCGCAACTTCTCAGAAATGAACATTTTTACTGAGGCCATTAATGGGTTAAGTAAGTGGTATTAGAACAACACCACTTTTGAACATGTGTGGCCATAGAACAAGGCCAGTAATTATTGTCAAACCAAAACCTAAACACTGCTCTGTAGGCCTCGTCTCCAAACCCTTTGGGATTCAAAGAATCTAAGAACAGGATCTCTCTCTGAGCTACCAGTAACACCTGCAACGGATTAATGCAGAAAATGCATTATTTGTTACATTTCATTGCAATTGAAATCCCCAAATTTGAAGTTGGTAATTTAAAGTTATACTCAACGCAAAGAAGGTAGTGGTCTGCTGCACCATCCTGCCGACTCCAAGCAGGAAATAGGACGAGATCTTTGTGTCTCAGGTTGTTCTGTGTTTATTAGAATTATTAATTATTATATATTATAATTATTATTACAATACACTCAACATTTTGTCATCTGATGCTTTTGGCAAAGCGTTGACAACCTACCGCCAGTTTCAGCATTGGGTTCCCATTTTTGTTTTTCCATGTAGGGACCACGTAAAGATCCACAATGTGGACATTTTTCCTCTGATGAAAAGAAAATACATTAGTAATATGTAGTAATATGTATAATATCTATGTATGCATCGATTGACATACATGTCTTTGCGCGGTCTCTCCAATCATCCTGAAACAGGCATTTCCAATCTAGTATAAAAAAATAAATATAATTTAAATTAAAAACACAAATAGGTTATAGTGTCATCAACTGTTTACACAGTATAACCACATATTTCTTCTGAGAAGCCAAAACATGTATTACACACACACACACACACACACACACACACACACACACACACACACACACACACACACACACACACACACACACATACAGTACAAACACACACAAATGAAGTCACTACAATGACACACTCACGTTAGATTCCAGACACCGACTCCAACCTAGGGTCCAGAAATCCTCTCTTGTGAGGCCAGTGGTACTGTCTTTGACAAGGACTTCTGTAGCTGGACGATTTGTATCCAGGACATAAGTAAGCTGAAATAATTGCAACAATTTCAATGATATGGAGACATGCAGAAATAACCTTTGGATCAACTACATTTGTATCCTGTAATCTGAAAAATGCAACACCAAACAATCTGACATTAAACTGACAGACAACATAGTATCTGACTTACAAGCTCATCCTGAAGAGGCTCAAGGGCTTTTTGCCACTTTGGTCCAGGAAAGGCATAGCAGTGATCCACCCCACCTCAAGGGCAGGATTTGTGTCTGCTTCTGTAGACGTTAATTTGCCTTTGTTGTTGTATTGGTATTGGCCTCAAAGATTCCTCTATCGGCCAGGCTCTATTAGATACAATACATTTTCTGTGCTAAACAACAACACTGATTAATACTGTAACACTTGCCTGTTTTCCTGTGATATGGCCTCAGGCGATTTATATTTACTTTATGGGTGCCATTACTGGTGTTGATAGTGGCCACCCCCTTTTCATTCATCGTCTGGATTGTGAAAGGCCCCTGGTGGAGAGGCTTCAGGCCTTGACCAATGATTTTCTGTTTGGCAGACAAGAGAACTTTGTTTCCTTCTGCAAGAATGGCAGTTCTGCAGCCTTTCCTCTTTCTGGCCACATACGTCTTTCTCTGGCGCTCCTAAGCCTTTTCGATGTTAGCGAGAACCTACCAAATCAAAAAAATGCTGCAGTTACATGTAGTACGAAACATCTACTATGGCGTCTTCATTCAATGAACTGTGCCTCCCAACCTTGTCATTTAGCTCGATCACTTCATTCCTTTTTTTATCCAGATCTTCCTCTGGGTCATCGATCTCAAACTCGTCGCCCATGGGGCATGCATTGATGACCCCTGGATGACCAGGTTTTCGATAAAAAAAAATTTCAAAGGTGTATACTTTGTTGAGTCCTGCAGCATGAAAACGTTTAAGGAAAAGTGAACAAGTTTAATTTTCAGGTCAAATTTGCTTGTTTTTCTTTGTACAGACAGCTTTTTTTTTTTTTTGTTAACCACAGACAGATTTTCAATTTTGTGATGTGGAGGTGTGTAAATTGCTATGAATGGTCATGTGGGCCTCTGCAGCTGTGGGTCCTGTCACTTTGTGTCCTGTATTTAT
>NC_050177.1:32614622-32629622 GCF_008315115.2 Sander lucioperca
AAATAAAACTTGAAAATAAACGTTGACATATATAACAAACACCTAACATATATAACAGCTGTTACGTCAGTTCTACTTTACTTGTGCTCATTTAAAATACAATCACTCAATACTTGTCTTTATTGTTATTACTGTGAAGTCTTAATTTAGCTGTAGCCTGCTTTTCCCATTACGTTTGAGTTAACGTTATTTTAGACTGAATCTAGCTGTCAGCTAGCGGTTAGCCGAATTAGCTGTTAGCTAAACTAACGTTAGCTTCCCGGTGGAGGCTAGCCATAGGCTAGCGTGGAACAGATTGTGCAGGTCGTATGGATACGTAAAACAGTATTATCTTGCGCATGTGCAGAACGGATCGTGCAGGCAGAACGGATCGTGTACCGACAGATGTTTGACAGGTGTTTCTGACGCAATCCTTCCGGAACCTTCTAGAAAGAGGGCGTGCCTCAGACCGGATGTTTCCTGGGAGGAGTCCGGAAACTGCATATTAATGCATCGAGACAGGAAATTGCGTGTTTTTAAATGAGCCAATGGGCGTGATACGGGAAATTGCTTTTTTTAAAAATGAGCCAGTGAGAGAAGAGGGTGACAGGCAATACGTAGATGATGGTTTTGAATGAGTTAAATATCTTTATCAGTATTTGTTATACTAATAGTTTATGTTTAAGATTGTTGAATCCGATTGTTAATGCATTCAATGTCTTTTAATAATATAGGAATGAACGCAAACAAAAAATATTACAGCTGTTAAACTATTTAAGCTGACATCCCACAAAAATATTGTCCAACGGTTACATTGTCATACTTGGTCCAACAAAGCGTGTTATCATTATATGAAATGGAGCAGCTTAATAACTAATAACATGGGTCAAATTAGGTTTTACATTTTGTAGAAAATGTTGACGGTTCTGTGCATGCATCGCTCTGGTTCGTATTTTTGGTTCCCAGTGTCCTCTGCTGCTCCAAGTACATTACAATATTACAATATTGCAAAGGAGAAATTATTAAGGACTTGTTTCTGCAGCTCTTTCTGTATAAACTGAGTGCTCACCAAAAGCAGCTGTCTCCCGCGAGCCGGAGGAAGGCACCTTATTTCTGGGGCAGCTGTTTCAGTGTCTACTGGTCTACTGGTCTAAGGTCAGGGGTCAACCTCTGCTCTGACACCCACACACATACACACACACACACACACACACACACACACACACACACACATACACAAACATGTAGACGCATAGAAGCTGTATTTTACTTTTTACCCGCGTCTCCATGTATCGTTTTCAAGAGCAAATGCATCCCTCAATCATGTACGAGAGATCGCGCTCAATTTTCGCACAAAAGACGGTGGTTAGGGATGTTCATTCAAACACTGACGGTCAAGTGGAGAGGGCAGAAAAAGATGCAGACTTCATCACTTCAGTTCCCTGGTGAGTCATATATTATTAATGATTATTATTATTATATTAAGGGTGTTGAAAATATTCTTTTTCATGCTATCCTCTCTCTCTGTTCCTAACAGTTACCAGTGATGAATTCACAGACATTCATTTGAGTCAATCAGATTACGGTAGGTTGTTTTCTCAACTAATGTTTTATCAACAAAAGTTTATGACGTAGATAAAATAAATGACACAGATTTTCTGTTAATCGACAGAGTTGATTGATCGCTGTACCAATGCATATTACAATCCAAACCCTGCTGTCTTTTACGGAGATCTTGAAATTGAAGAAATATCTGAAACATCAAATCCACAGATCAATGCCCGGCCAATTATGCAACCAAATAGACCTATTGTAACAGTGGAGACCCATTTCAGACATCCTATACAACCACTGCTCTCAAGACAGGATCGTTATAATGAAATTCTGCAAACGGTTCCTAATCGTCAGACAGCTCCTACCCCACTGACTGAGGGTAAGTTTCTATTTTAATATTATACCATTTAATGTAGATGTATGTCATAAATTGTTTATTTTTACTGGTTATGTTTTAAACAATGAATGTTAATTAGTGAGAGGCTTTAGTTAAAAACTGTATCGACGTTGTTTTTTTTAAAACTAACTGTATTGAACATACCATATCTATATACTCAGATAATCCCCCCAACGCAGATGTCGAAATTGAAGAAATAACGAGCGAAGGAGAAGAAAATGCAGAAGATGTTCAAAGTCTGAATGTATCTGAAGAAGGAAATGCCCAATCGAGCACTCCTCCTGATATTGGACGAGAACCACTGGAGACCCTACAACAGCTGGACAGAGCTGAAGTCTTGACAGAGATACCTCATTCGGATCCTTCTCAAACTCCTACCCCAATGACTGAGGGTAAGTGTATCTGCATTATAACTCTTAAATGTTTTTACCACCTTACATTTTAAACAATGAATATTACGCCGGTGAGAGAGAGAGGGAGGGTGAACCAGAGAGAGAGAGGAAGGGAGGGGCGAGGGTGTGTGTGTGTGTGTGTGAGAGAGAGAGGGAGGGGTGAACAGAGAGAGAGAGAGAGGAAGGGAGGGGCGAGGGTGTGTGTGTGTGTGTGTGTGTGAGAGAGAGAGAGAGAGGGAGGGAGGGGTGAACAGAGAGAGAGAGGAAGGGAGGGGAGAGGGTGTGTGTGTGTATGTGTGTGTGAGAGAGAGAGAGAGAGAGAGAGAGAGAGAGAGAGAGAGAGGGAGGGGTAAACAGAGAGAATGGTTTCCGGAGGTAACAACTTTATTAACATTGTTAACATTGTTAGCTAGCTTTATTGAATTGAACATGAGTATATATGTATATTTTCAAATTGAACAGAGCTTGAAGCAGCACCCCCGGAGAACAGAGCCAGCACCTCCCGCACCACTGAACAAATCAGAGGTATTTTTATTTTTATTTATATTTATTCTATTCATTTATTTTATAATTAAATATATTTATTTACAGATGTATTTTCTCTGTTTTATGACAGAACCAGTACGGAGAGGCATTCGCAGAGTGAGGCTCCGTAGGGAGAGGATTCAACAAATCAGAGGTAATTTTTATCCATATATTTTATTATTTTCTTGATTAAAATTAAATTAAAATTTCTGATTAAACATTCCAACAGAAGCAGCGTTGAGGAACATTCAAAGACAACAGAGGGCGAGACGGGAGCGAGACCGTGGAAATAATTTGGACATTGCCAGATTGTTGTTGACCAATTTCCGGACAATTCTTCAGATATGTAAAAAGTTGTAAGGGGTGACATTTTTTTTTTTTTTGCTTTTTTATTTTTAAATCACGCGCAAAATGGATCCTGAACAGTCATGTATAATTCCGTTCCAATTACTTCAGACTGTCGATGAATTAAATGAGCCAGTAAATTACGTACCGACCCGATTGCATGAGGCTATCCGCAAATTGAATAATTCAAACACAGAACCTTCTTTAAATAATACTGACACAGAACCACATCCATCAACAGACAATGAAATTGACCCTCCCAATGAAAATTACTTTCGACCTTTAGAAGAAGCTTTACAACAAGTTGAAAATGACTTTCAACCTATAGAAGACGCTGTACAACAGGATGAAAATTACTTTCGACCTTTAGAAGACGCTTTACAACAGGTTGAAAATGACTTTCGACCTATAGAAGGCTCTGTACAACAGGCTGAAAATTACTTTCGCACAGGTTGAAAATCTGAACAATGACATTTTGTCAAGAAGACGCGATAACTTCGGCAATTTGGAATTCCGTCAAAACTTGGTAGTGCCACCCCTCGGAAATGTGCCAGATCTAGCCCGATTCTATCAAGAGGTTTCAGGGAATTTTACCGTCTTAGCAGAGAGAGTGAGACCTGAGGTTAGACCTAATGACATCGTGCAGGTCGAAATAATAGCTGAAAATTCTCAAGAACACTTTCAGACCGTTTTTGAAGGGTTACTGGAACGGTTGATACAATCTAACCGAAATATTGACGACGAGTCCAATCTAGAATTAGTTATTCAAGTGGTGCGAAACCCTCGAGGTGGTGGTGGAGTTAAACGAAAAATAAAAAAAACTTTGGACTGTGAAATCATTAATAAGAAAAGAAAACTTTTGTATGTAGTACACAATCGTAACAATAAACTATGCTTTGCCATCAGCCTGGCTCTGCTTATCAATCCTGATCTCGACGATAGACAAGCTTCTGAGCAGGCTAGAGAATTTCAGTATCTCGCGGGTCTGAGCGATCAAACAGATGTAACATTCAGTCAGGTCAATACATTTGAACAGATAGTAAAGCGCAAAATTGTAGTGTTTTACAGAGCCTCCGAGGATCGTGCTATCGCCCATTTTGAAACAGATTACCCAAAGTCTGACAATCCCGTGTTTTTATTCCTGCTTCAAGGCCACTACTACGGAATAAAAAATGTTAATGGGTTTTTAGGGGTTAATAAAGTCTGTCATTACTGCTACAGAAGCTACAGTCAGAGTGAGAAACACTATTGTCCGGGTCTCTGTAATCTCTGCCTAGACCCTGAATGCCCTAATGACTATACCAATCCTGTGTACTGTGCGGTTTGTAATAGAACTTGTCGTACACACACGTGTTATGTTAAACACAAAAAGGCTAGAGCTTTGGATGATTCAAACCTCAGTACATGTCAGAAGTTTCACAAATGTTCAAAATGTAAATACCTTTTCGAAGCTTGTAAAGAGCACAAATGCCCGCACGAAAAGTGTAGAGTTTGTGGGGAGGAAGCTAACGATTCAGAACCGCATATGTGCTATATTAGGCCTCTGGAGGTGGTAGAAGAACACACACAGAATGTAGTTTTTTACGATTTTGAGACATTTAGCAACAGGGTCGGTGAACATCATGCCTACCTAGTGTGTACAAAATCGTTACAGGGTGAAGAATGGCAGTGTTATGGCCTGGACTGCGTCGAAAAGTTTCTCATGAAGTTCAGGAGACCTCACTATAGTAATGCAACATTTATTGCGCACAATGCAAAAGGATTTGACAGTTACCTGATCCTAAAAAGCATGGTCCGTTTAGGAATGACACCGACGATTCTGATGCAAGGAAGTAAGATTATCAGTTTCACTGAAACCGATTACCGGTTACGTTTTATCGACTCGTTATCTTTTCTTGGCATGAAACTCGCCGCAATACCCAAAGCTTTGGGATTTGCAGACAAGTCCAAAGGTCACTTCCCGCACAAATTCAGCGCTCGCCAGCATCTAAACTACATTGGCGCCTACCCACCTCCATCAGATTATGGGGTGGAAAACATGTCACCGACTCAGCGTGAGGTGAGCGTGATGTTTTCAGAAAACATTTTCATTCAGCATGCCCTAAACCGCGGGGAAAAAAAGATTGGACCGTACTATGTAGACGGATACTCTGTCATAGACGGTGTAGAGAAGGTATGGGATTTCCAGGGTTGCTTTTTTCCTGAGAATAAACAAGGGATACAACATGGTTGGCCTAAAGGACTCCTGAAGCAGCAGACTGGTATCATGATGCCAGGAGGTCTCCAGCTTCTGTGGTCATGGAGCCAAACATTTGTAGGTAGAAGGATTTTGGGGAGTCAATGGTGAAAAACTTTCTGTTGGCCTCAAAACGATTTTGGCAAACCGTCAGCAGACTCAGGAGGGGGAAGCAGAGCTTAGATGGCCTGTTTGTAGTCGGGGAGAACTGCTGACCTGGACTGAGGATACTGTTGGATGGTGGTTTCTTTTTTTTTCTACCCCTTATTGACTTCTGATCTGACATCCAACTGGCAAACCCACGTACAACATTTGGGAAGAATTTTGCGTTTTGACCAATTTGGGTCAGAAGACTGGGCGGGGGGGGGGTCTGGTCATGAACCCACTCACTGAAAGTTGGCCTTAAGTGTCCACACTCAAATGGCAGAAGTCTTCTCATGGCAAATAGTGTCCTGACCCAGGTGACACAAACACTTACCAAGGGTCGCTGGTTCTCCAGGGGGGACGTGCAGATGAAGTTACCCTGGAAGGGGCACTCTGAGGCACATACATCCCAACCATCCCCCTGGTATTCCCAGTTGGAGAAGAAAATTTGGGAAGAATTTTGCCATTCATGATTTTTATCCTACCCTATGGCTATGGGAGATTTAAAATGCTTTTTAATTAGGCAAAAACACCAGATAATATTGGACCAAACCAGGTCCAGTATTAAATTGAGATCTACAGTTGAAGACTGGTCTACTGGACAGCTTTCAGATGTGAGAAGATAAATATATGTGAAGAAGAAAGACGCTGAAAATAAATATCAAAACTTCTCTGAATACATAAAAGTTGAAACATGAATCAGCAATATTATAATATTATTAACAGCTTACCTCATTTCAGCAGAGGGTTGTTGACTTTTAAAGTTAATAAAGCGTTTATGTGACCGGTCACTCTTGAAGGACACACAGCTGGGTTCAGGTTCAGCAGAGTCTGGTCTTTGATGGATCCTGTTACACAGAGAGTAAGACCAACAGGGATGGAAATTCACTTTTTATTATTCAGAAACAAAAACTGCTGGAGATACAAGCAGCAACTAAAACAAGATCAACACAAAGAAGTTCAATAAACTACACAAAAAACAGGGTTAAAAAGCTGAAACACCAGAGAATATATTGGACCAAACCAGATCCAATATTTACCTAAAGTCAAGAGTTGAAGACTAGTTTAACTGGACAACTTTCAGATGTGAGAATATAAATATATGTGAAGAAGAAAGATGCTGAAAATAAACTCCAAAAACTTCTCTGGATACATAAAAGTTAAAACATGATTCAGTAATATTATAATAATAACAGCTTACCTCTTTTCAGCAGAGGGTTGCTCTCCTTTAAAGTCAATAAAGCGTCCCTGTGACCGGTCGCTCTTAAAGGACACACAGCTGGGTTCAGGTTCAGGTTCAGGTTCAGGAGACTCTGGTCTCTTCTGAGTCCTGATAGAAAAATACATTTATTGAGGGTCACATGTTCAGGTAAAATCTCCGTGCTAAAATATAATATTAATATGAATATGTCTGTAGGCCTAATTATTAACAATTAAATGCCAATAATGTTTTACTTTCTGTCCAGAAATCAATAAAAATATCTTTTGAAATCAGAATTAAAATAAATCTAAATATAATATTTCAAAATGTTGTCTAAACATAAAGATATTTTGAGTAAGACAGGAAATTATTTTACAAAAATATTCTCATTTCAGTCATCTGCTACAATAATGTCTTTCCACAAAATTACAAACAAAAACAAAAAACAACCCAGACGGGACGTAGTTACATCCAATGAGACTCGTTCCAGTTTGCTGGATGTTCACAACTCACCTCAATCTTCTTCTTAACATTTCAATTTACCTTTCCATTGCAATTCTCTCCTTCTGCCATTCAAGTCTCTCCATCAATCCTCTCTCCTCCATTTCAAGTAGCCTCTCCTCCATTTCTATTCTGCTCTCCCTTACAGGTCTTTTTTTAAAGTAGCGGTGGCTCCATGGACCGGTTACTCT
Organism: Sander lucioperca; assembly: GCF_008315115.2. Taxonomy (NCBI): domain Eukaryota; kingdom Metazoa; phylum Chordata; class Actinopteri; order Perciformes; family Percidae; genus Sander; species Sander lucioperca. The sequence continues at coordinate 32,622,088 of NC_050177.1, forward strand.
TCATGGACACACAGCTGAGTTCAGGTTCAGGTTCAGGTTCAGGTTCAGCTTCAGCAGGGTCTGGTCTCTGATGGGTCCTGTTAGAAAGAGAGGAAGACCACTTTTTAATCTCCAGAAATGCCCCATGAATGCAACACAAGGGACTTTCACACGTCTGTGGAGGTTAATAGTGCTTTTCACTGATTGGTCAGAATGACGGACACACACACACACACACAGACACGCAGAGAGACACAGAGAGACACACACACACACACACACACACACACACAGACAGAGACACACACACACACACACACACTCCAACATTCATTCAGACGCCTAACTGCACTAGTTGGAACAATATACAATATTTAATATAATATAATACTAAATCACAATATCAGTAACGTTATCTCCAAAATAACAATATTTCCGTGGGCTGTTCTTCAGTGGAAAGTTTATATTCACTGTACCAACGGCGCCTTTATACTCACATAACACATACACTAAATGGGGGTATCTGTCATTTTTACAAATATATACTAAAGTAAATAATACATTCTGTTTTTAAAAAGAAATACTTTTAATTTTAAAAGTATTACAACATGAATACATAAAATGTAATCAAATGTAATTTAAAAAGTGGGGTGAGTGTGTAAGATAAAAACATAGAAATGAAACTAATAAAATCTGTAAACATGTTTTAACGTGTGAATATGTTTGGTGGAGCTCTGCTTGTAGTTCCTGCTGATGTCACCAGATGGCGCCATGACGTCATCACCAGCTCAGAGATGCTGTTTCTGAATGTAGTTCAGTTCTGACTGTATTGAAAGAGTGTTAGTCATTAAGGAACATTATTAACGTATTTATATTATTATTACGTATTACGTCTCCATAACAGCGTCACTTCGATGTGTTCCGAGGCACTTTTTGGACCGACGGGAGCCGACTGATGAGTCCAACTGCCTTTTCTGCCAACAGTCGGCCGTCTGGTTAGTGTGTCTCGGCCTTTAGAGGCAACATAATTTAGCCATTAGTGTGCTTGATTTTCATTTGATCTATAAATGAAGACATTTTTATGAAAAGCTTTTTGTCAATTATTCTACACAGTTATCACCATTTGATTCAGAAATCAATCAAATGGTGAAATCTCATTTATACGACGGAGCATTAGGGCCACATCAAGGGAAAAAAATTAAGGAGGAAGATGTTTTATTTATTTTGCATTTTGAGAATAAAGTCGAAATGTCGAGAATAAAGTCGAAATGTCGAGAATAAAGTCAACATGACGAGAATAAAGTTGATATTTCAAGAAAGTTGAAATACTTTTTCGAGAATAAAGTCGACATGTCGAGAAAAAACTTGATATTTCAAGAATCAAGTCGGACTTTTGAGAATAAACCAAACTACTAGCTATATTACCTATAGTATTCTTCAAAATGCATGAACTCTTTCTCTTTTAGCACATAAACACAGTATGATGATAAGTATTAGGAATTTGAAGAGATTGTGCCGAAAATTGCGTCTGTTCAGAAGGAGAAACCACACAAACTTGGAAGAGGTGGCCAACTGAAATAGCTTGTAATGGACAGATGCGAGGGTATCGATGGTTACACCTACGCATATGTTGTATCACAAGACACAATAAGACAATTGATTTGTCTGATCCTGAAGGAGTGGAGCTCAGGCGAGCGTGGCACTCCAAGGACGTAACCCATATCTATGATGTTTCCTACATGGCAGCTGGCATGGCGGACAGTCGCTCTATTAAGTGATAAAGGAGTTGAATTTATTCTCGACATTTCAACTTTATTCTCGACATTTCAACATTATTCTCGAAATGGTATAGTTCAACTTTATTCTCGTCATGTTGACTTTATTCTTGACATTTCGACTTTATTCTCGTCATGTTGACTTTATTCTTGACATTTCGACTTTATTCTCGTCATGTTGACTTTATTCTTGACATTTCGACTTTATTCTCGTCATGTTGACTTTATTCTTGACATTTCGACTTTATTCTCGTCATGTTGACTTTATTCTTGACATTTCGACTTTATTCTCGTCATGTTGACTTTATTCTCGACATTTCGACTTTATTCTCGAAATGCAAAATAAATTAAAAAAAATATCTTCCTCCTTATTTTTTTTTCTTTGATGTGGCCCTAATGCTCCGTCGTACATTTATGTTTCTCACATCTGCCGCCAATTAAGACCCTGCCCCTCAACTTCTGCCCACCAGGTGTCCTCATTGTGTTCCTACCTTTGCCTGTCACCTCACACCTGCCTGCCGTCACGATCCTCATTACCAAATCCAAAGACTTTAGAGTTAAGACTGTACACTTGCACAGCAGCCTAGTCTATTATGTCTCCTCGTCGTAGCATTGCTAACCTTTTGTTTTGACTGAATCTGCCTGCAAATCCTGCCCGTCTTAACATTTTGGTGTCTGTGGTATGCCTGCCAACAAAGTAAACTCTTGATGAATACTTCTGCTTTTTGTCTGTGAACTTGTTAAAATTCAGAGCCTTGACCTTCCTTAACCAACTGCCACTTTGCTCGTTTGATGATGATGAATGATGTCTCTCTCTCTCTCATGGGTGGGCCAAATTCTCTGGGTGGGCAAACCAGAGAAAGGGGAGGTAACCGTTCCCCTTATGACATCATAAAGGGAAGATTCCAGATTGGCCCATCTGAGCTTTCATTTTCTCAAAGGCAGAGCAGGATACCCAGGGCTCGGTTTACACCTATCACCATTTCTAGCCACTGGGGGACCATAGGCAGGCTGGGGGAACTCATATTAATGTTAACGTTAAAAACCTCATAAAGTGACATTTTCATGCCATGGGACCTTAACCCTAACCCTAATTACGGTTTAAACACTGTGATCTGAACAGGGCTTTATGTCTAAGATACAACCTGTGGTGAAGATATTTCAAAGCTTAGTGTCGAGCTACGGCTTCATCCTGTGGAAACCTACAACATTTTATAACTTAAATTCGTGCATACTAATATATCTGAATGCAGGAATTTAGACGTCAGAAGTTTGTTCTCGCCACTGTTACATCAAATGATTGCTGAGAGTGTGGTCTACACCTCCTCTAACTGTAGAGGGTCCTGATTAGGATTGGACACTACTTCCTGTTGGAGGAGTGCCAGCTCATAGTGACGCAGTTCCATATTAGTTGATTTAGTTAGAGAATAAAAGAGCTGAGTCGTGTTGTCTCCACATCAGTCAAACATTATATTTAAAATTACAGAGCCAGAAACTAACCTTGAAGAGACCAAAGACTAGCTTGGTAGAAAATCTCAATTAGATTCGTACACATGTGGACACATTATGTACACATAAGCAGGATTTATGGGGCGCTTTTTAGAAGTTTTTGTGCCTTTTTTTAAGGTTTTTGTCACGTTTTCAGAAATTTTTGCTGCTTTTTTTCTATGTTTTTGTTGCTTTTTTCAGAGTTTTCATCGTATTTTTGGAATATTCTTTGACAATGTTTGACTTTTTTTCCCGATATTTTAGACCAAAGTCCACAGAGGCAGCCCGGCTGGTAACGGATCTTGATCAGAGCAGCTGTAAATGATGATTATATTTCATTGGACAATTGTGTTGTATAATGACAATAAAGCTGAACCTTGAACCTTGAACCTTTGAGCAGAAACATTAGAGGTGTGTCTCACACACACACACACACACACACACACACACACACACACACACACACACACACACACACACACACACAGTGCGTTTCACTATCTTTGTGGGGACCTATCATTGACATAATGCATTCCCTAGCCCCTTACCCTAACCTTAACCTTAACCATCACAACTAAATTCCTAACCTTAACCCTTACCCTCACCCTAACCATAACCTAATTCTAACCCTAATCCTAAAACCAAGTCTTAACCCTCAAACAGACCTTTAACCTTGTGGGGTCCAGCATTTTGGCCCCACAAAGCTGTCCGGACCCCACAAGTATACTGTATTCCCAGTTTTTGGACCCCACAAATACAGTTAAACAAGAACACACACACACACACTCTTTAAGCAGAAACATTAGAGTTGTTTGATTCCAGTAAATCACCAACATGGAGATTTATCTTCAACACAAGAGTCGTCCAAACTTTCTCAGGAAATAAGAAGAGAAGTAGAAACATTATATTTAACTTTACAGAGCCAGAAACTAACCCTGAAGAGACCAAAGACTAACGTGTTGTTAAAGTAACAAACAGCAACTTACAGTTTCTTCAAACAGTCCAAAGAGTTGATGAAGAAGAGTTGATGAAGAAGAGGGTCACTCTCCGCCTGGAGAGAAATCTCTGACACAGGTGAGCTGTTTCCTGGAATGACTCCCAGCTCCACCTGTCAGGAAGCAGGCAGGAAGGGCTGCAACAGGAGCAGATTTTCACAATAAAATGACATTAGGACTGCTGTCGATGCTCCGTTACTGACTGACAACCAGTTTGTCCTTGTCTGTATGTCCCGCTCCACACACAGCAAGGTGAGATTAGACAGTCTGTCCTCATCCATGTACGAACGCAAGTATGTCTTAATGAGCAGCAGACGGCTGAAAGTTCGTTCGGTGCTGGTGCTGCTGATGGGAAGGGTTTTATAAATCCTGAGGAGAATGGTCAGGTGTGGGTAGGCTCTATCCATGTCGTTGGCAATGAGGAACGGCAGGACGGCGTCGGTGGTGAGATCCATGTTTAACTCAGAATACAATGCACGAAAAGAGCAAAACTCCTCCACTGCGTCTTCTGGCTTGGGCATGTCTTCTGAGTAGGAACGGGCCAGCTCAAGCATTTTCTCCTCAGCATCAGGGTGATCAAACCGCTTTGGGCAGAGTACTGAGAACAGTTTGGCCATTTTTTTGAAGTCTGAGAATCGACTTTCAAACTTCCCCACAAAAACATTGAGAATGTAAAAATAAATATCAGCTTTGAAGCGGCGTCTGCTGTCCTCGATCTGGTCGTCCTCTGCGTCCTCGTCAACATGTCTTCTTCTCTTGAGAACCCTCTGCTCCGCAAACTCGGTGTCTGCGTCTCTTTCTCTGGCCTTATTTCTTGCTGTGTTCTCCATGCTGTCAGAGGCCTCCTCTGTGCGTAACTCTCTGATCTGAGCCACAGTTCTGTCAATAAGATCACAGCAGTGTTGACATCCAGTGATTCTTCCTGAAGGTTATTTCCAGTTGCATGTTGTCCTGCTCCTCCTGCAGTATTTTAAACCTCAGAAGGCTTCAGACAGGACATTGGCTAGGCGGTGCGCCTCTGAAGGACCCATGCTGGCGCTGCTGCTGGAACCAGAGGCATCCGCGACCGACGAGGTATCCTCCACTTCAAACTGCCGGTGGCAGTCGTCCCCTCCGGTGAGCTTTTCTGGGCTTGACTGCTGTTAGCATCATCGTTAGCCGGTGTCAGGCTAGTAGGGCTAGCACTACTATATATATATGATCATCGTTAACGGTATTATTATCATTTTGACAGTGTTGAGTCATGGATGATGATGATGATGATGATGAAGATGATGATGATGATGATGATGATGATGATGAGAAGTACGATGTGAAAGGAGCACACGATGCTACCACACTTCTCCTTCTATCTCGTTCTTTTCTTTTTAATTTGCCAGATTTATATTTTCTCTCCATTTCCGTAACTATTCTCTTAAGTGCTATCAGGAAGGTACATAACGTTTACATTATAAATTCGCACCTCACGCCACCCTTAGTTACTGTTGCTAAGTAGGAGAAGCTTGGCCTTAGCAACAGTAACTAAGTACAACAAGCTCGGACTTAGCAACAGCAACTAAGGGGGGACTTGGCAGGGCGCTCACTATGCTGCCATATACATGGACACCGCATTCGCCTTTGTGTATATATAAATATATATATATATATATATATATATATAGTGCTGCTACTGTCTAACTGTACTCCCTGGATAAATATTGACTAATTTTTGGAAAAAACAAAAAAGCAATTTGAGAAAAGAAGCAGATAGAAGGGGTTGCATTATGCATTTGAAGGTTATACTGTCAAACAAAGACAGCGTGGCTCATTGGCTGGTCAACTCCCATGATGCAAGGCGGTAAATAGAGTTGTGTTAAAATATGCTGATAAGTTTTCCGTTTGTTCGAAATACAAATGTAACTTCATGATTTCTGTTTATTTAACATGTCTGCTTATAATGTAGTGTTTAGTTGCCTGGTAGTTGTCATTGTTGTGCAGGTTTACCGTTGTAACCGTGAGTTAAGTGACTGTAACGAAGAGAAGAAGAGCTGGATTATGTCAATGTGAGATCATATGAAGTAATTAGCTTCTTTCAGCTACTAATCTGCTATGTGTCACTTGACGATGGGCCCCGTTCTCGTCGAGTGACGCAAATTGGACGTCTTTTGAGGGGCCCCTAATTCGTACGGGACTCTGGGGCATCCGCACCCAAACACCCACGCTATCTCCGCTACTGGTGACGTTTCTCACTCAGCATCCAGGATTTGGGGCATGCTGCCTGAATCCGTTTGTGCTGAAGATAGCATACACACATTTCAGGCAAGATCATGGTCCCCTTCAAGCCAGCATGCATGAGTATGTTAATTGTTTATGTTAATTACATTATTTTTACACTGAGTCCTATGAACCAACTTAAACAGTTATAGGCGACTAGAGATGTGTTGCATAGACAATAAACATGCATGAAAAACAGGAATGAAATGAAGTTTCCAACATACTTATCCCTAGGCAGTACCGGTACACTGCGTACAGGAAGACTATAAAAAATCTTATTCATGACAGTATCAAGACAATTATTTGGGGTTATTATTTGTTGATCTAAAAGCAAAAACAGTGTCACAACACCCAGGATTTGTAAGTACAGCCATTCCCCTTGATATCATATAATCTAATCTAAAGAGAACAGATATGGTGATACCTCATAATAGCAATAGCAAACACCAATCCACTACTACTCTACTACTACTACCACTGCTAGGTACTAGTACTGAGCATCTGAGCAACTAAATGACAATATAGCTTCACTCCAGATGTAGTGTAGAAGAGAAGTGACCAGTATTACAGAGTGGACCCCTATGGTTGGTTTATGCCTTCCCTGAAATAAATATTGTTGATATTGTTATCTGGACCTGGGTTAATAGGAAAGACATTAAAACATTAAAGTTTGGTTAAACAACAATGAACAGAGTGTAATTTAACATGTTCTTTTTATTTGAGAACAAAGTGCAGAATTTTAAAATAAATCCATACGGAAGTTTAATGAAGGAGCGAACACACACACACACACACACATACACACACACACACACACACACACACACACACACACACACACACACACACACACACACAAACACACACCTGGAGCAAAATCAATTTTTTACAGATTATGATTAGTTGAGACATTCATGAGAACCATGTTTCACAGTATACTCAACAGTACAAGTATTTGTACACTGTTGTATCCTTCAAAAGCTTTTTTTAAGGCGTGTCTGAGTCCGTTGTCTGTCAGGTTGAAACATCAACACAAGATCAGTTT
>NC_050177.1:32634622-32669622 GCF_008315115.2 Sander lucioperca
TGAAATCATCCCAGAGGAAAAGAGCAAGCTTGGATTCATGGTGGACACCGTGCACAGCTTCCCTCAACGCCGACGTCATGAAGAGAAAGAATCTTGGGATGACTGAGGATTTAACCCAACAGGAGAGACAGTGCAGAAATAAACTTTGGCCTCTTGTGAAGCAAGCGCGCGCTGACGGAAAGAAAACTAAATGGCAGGGTCCTGCTGCCATCATTAACAGTGTGAGACACACTGCCTAACTTGTTATATTTCCATTAATATGAGGTCAAATGTTCACACTGCTTAACTTGCTATACTTCCCTTAATGTGAGGTAAAATGTTTAAGTTAAATATGCCACCCAATCTTAAGGGGTAACTTTGTTCTCCCTGTATACAATTCAAAGGGCAATATGTTCACTCCACTAGTTAAAATAAGATTTTTTTTAGGAGTTAATTGAGGTACTCATGTTCAGAGCTTCCCACTTGACGGGGAGTTAATCTCTGATATTCCCTATCTCAGAGAATCTTTTCCTTAACTAGTTCCTATAACCTTAACAGACATCCAGTTCAGATTTTTCTCTGTTTTCCTTCATTATGACAGACTTCCCTTTTAGTTCCTTAAAAATAATATCTTTTAATGTCAGGGGTATACGTGACAGCACCAAAAGGAAATACACTTTTTTGTTCAGTAGACTAAATAATGCTGATTTGATATTTTTACAAGAGACTGATTCCGTGGACAGTGATGTGAAATTTTGGAGTGCTCAATGGGGCGATAAATGTTATTTTTGTCATGCCTCTCAACAATCAGCAGGTGGCGCCATTCTCCTTAACAATTTTAAAGGAGATATAGTTGAATCAATGATCTCCAATGAGGGCAGATGGATAATCTTGGTTTTCAAATTAGAAAATTCCTTCTTTATAGTTTGCTATTTATATAACTATAACAATACAGCTCTAGCAAAAAATATGTTTTTACAACTCTGTATGAAACGTGAAGCCTTTAAAAACAAATATAAGGATGCACACTTGATTATTGGAGGCGATTATAACGATGCTCCAGATGATCTTGTAGATAGAGTACCTGTAAGATTAATTCCACTTTCAGATTCAAAAGTACTGCATATATTTGTGAACAACTGGCAGTTATAGATATTTGGCTTTTTTAAACCCTGACATTAAGAAATTTACATGGAGCAACGTCAGCAGGTCCTTACAGTCTAGAGTTGATCTATGGCTTATATCTCCCTCTTGTCTGCAATTTGTGTCAGAATCATTACATAGCTATGCCCCACTTTCTGATCATAAATTAATTTCAATCCACTTAGCAGGAACAAAGCAACAAAATGGTAATATACGTGGTTATTGGAAACTAAATAATAATTTATTAAAAGATGATGAGTTTTGTGATTCAGTCAAAAAAACAGCAAAAAGCATATTTGGTAATAACGAAGGGAATCACATACAAAAATGGGAATATTTCAAGTTTAAAATTAGAGAAATAGCAATTAAACGAAGTAAAGTAATTAAAAAAAATAACTTAGCTAAAGAAATAAATATTATGGATAAATTGAATGTTTTAATGAGTAAGGATAATCTTTCAGAGGAAGAATAAATAACGTTGAAAAGATTAAAAGAGGAAATAGATAATATGTATATTGAAATGGCTAAAGGGGCATTTGTAAGGTCTTGAGCAAAATGGTTGGAACAAGAGGAAAGAAATTCAAGTTACTTCTTTGCTTTAGAGAAGCGAAATCGTAAGAGAAATAATTTAACTACTCTTAAAATTAATGATAACATCACCTCTAATTCTTTAGACATTTCAAGATATGTTGGTACATTTTATAGCAATATATATATATATATATATATATATATATATATATATATATATATATATATATATATATATATATAAATATATACATATATATATATATAGGTCAAATATTCAGTTTGATGAATGTGATAGATTTATCGAGTCAGTTAAAGCATTTACACCAACTATACCTGAACAATTTAAAATGTACTGCGGACGTCCCATTACTAAAGTGGAAATCTCAGAGGCTGTTAGCTCAATGAAAAAAGGGAAATCTCCGGGTAATGATGGGCTTTAAGTCGAATTTTATTTGCATTTTTGGGAAACTATTGAAAATCCTCTATTTGATTTATTCAAAGAATGCACTTTAAAAAAGGAAATGTCCACAAGCATGAAGCAAGGTTTAATATGTCTTCTCCCTAAACCTGATAAAGATCACTTACTGATAGAAAATTGGAGACCTATTACGCTCTTAAATATCAACTACAAAATTGTATCATAAGTTCTTGCTAAACGATTAAAAAGAGGTCTTCATGAGATAATAAGTGAAACACAAACAGGTTTTCTGTCTAACCGTCACATTAGCTCTAATATAAGACTTGTTCTCGACCTGCTGGACTATTCTGATAACATCAATACTGACGCACTGATAGTATTCCTTCATTTTTATAAACCATTTGATACGGGAGAACACTATTTTTTACTCAAAGCACTTCAAATTTTTGATTTCGGACAAAATGTTATATCTACAGTTGAGATGTTTTATAAATATATTGATAGTTCTGTGATATTATATCCAAACTCCACAAAAAGATTTCCTGTACTGAGATCAGTTCGCCAGGGCCGCCCTATTTCACCGTTCTTGTTCCTGCTGGTGGTTGAATTACTGTCATTACATATTCAACATAATCCTATTATTAAAGGTTTGTCTATTTTTGGTAAGGAAATTAGAGTTACTCAACTAGCGGATGATACGGCTCTCTTTTTGAGTGACAAACATCAGATTGAATATGCTATATCCCTAATTGACCAATTTTCAGCTGCTTCTGGTTTAACACTTAACAAATCTAAATGTGAAATTTTATGTTTGTATCAGACTGAAGAGAAAAAAATGTTTAATATACCTGTTAAGAAATGTGTATAATATTTAGGTATTCATATCTGCAAGGACCACAAGGAACGTCAACAACTTCATTTATCGTCTAAATTGAAGAAGACTAAAACCATGCTGAATTTACGGCTTCAAAGAGACATTTCTATTCTAGGTAGGATTCTTTGGACTAAAGCAGAAGGGATTTCAAGATCTGTCTACCCTGCCCTCTCTCTCAATGTCCATGATTCAACATGTAAAGACATGAATTCCATATTTACGAATTTTGTATGGAAAAACAGACACCACCATTTACAAAAAGCGGTGCTCTCTGGTTGTAAGGATGAAGGTGGATTTGAACTTCTGGACTTTTTGGACTTGAATTACACCTTTAAGCTGAAATGGTTGAAGGAAAGTTTGAGAGCACCAGTCTTTATAGTACTTTATCCCCAATATCATCTTTAATAGTGTAGGAGGTCTTAAATTTGTATTGAAATGTAACTACAATATTACAAGATTGCCGTTAAAACTATCCCGATTTTATCAACAAGCTCTTTTGGCCTGGAAGCTGTGTCCTTCTCACAACTTTTCTCCACACAAGTCTATCTTATGGAATAATGAATGCATCACTAGGGGGAACAAGTCACTCTATTTGCAAAAATGGATCGATAGAGATATTATCTTCATAAAAGATCTTTTTGATTGTAATGGTCAATTACTTAATTATGAATATTTTCTCAGAGAGAAGGCATTCCCAATAACGTTCAAAGAATATAATTCAGTTTTCAAATCTATACCTAATGGCATATTAGAATTAATGAAAAGTTAACTAAAACAAAATGAAGTTACTGGTTTTAATTTTCCTCTTTATATAAACGGTATGGATATTATGAGCAGCACTTGTACTAATAAGCACATTAGAAAATGCTTTCTAAATTTAAAGAAAATAACTATAATAAATTCTTCTGTAATTCTCATTTCACTGATGTTAACTGGCTTAGGGCATGGCTTGTTCCCTTTAGATGTTGTATCACAAACAAAGTTAGGGAATTACATTTGAAAATATTACATAATATATACCCTACAAACCTATTTGTATCTAAATTCATGCCTGTTGATGATTATTGTAGTTTTTATAAAACAGAACGAGAGTCGTTAACCCATCTTTTTATGGTTGTTCTTTTTGTATTGCATTTTGGAAAAGCTTTGAAGATTATATGGTATCTACAACAAAAACAAAACATACAATCCCACTTGAAGGGAAACATATTATTACTTATTTTGAATGTAAAGATAGAAAGTTATGTAATATTGTAAATCTCTTTATTTTATCAGGTAAGTTCCATATTCGTAAGGCGAAATTTTCCAGATCAACACCGAGCTTCAGACTATTCCAGGTTGAATCTGACATGTACCTTGACCCCGCATTTCCACAGGATGTGGAACTCCGCCGTCCGTCAATACCCACCAGGTCCGGATTAGTTGCGTAGCGGCTGCGGCCAGCCGACCACGAGATCTCGCGAATTCACGTACGTTTGCGCGATATAACAGGATGTAGTTTCTATAAACAGAACCACAAAACCAACAACAGTTAGTTTCCATCCAGAGGAGTAGAGGGGAAACTACTCTGAGCTGTGTTTTCAAGGTGTAGTGCAGGGAGATATGACCTGCCGTGAGCACGCTGTATTTTATTTTGAAAAGTAACCGGATGTTTTATTTTGTTTCTGTGCTCGACTTCCTGTCCCGCACAATCTGAATTGTGCTGAATTGCTGCGGAGCTCTCCGTCGTCCGTCAAAAATAGAAGCTCTGGTATCTGCTGCGGAGGGCTGCAGACTGACGGAGCTGGGACGGAGTCGGGACGCAGACGTTCTGCAGTCTCAGTGTGGAAATACACACATTGACTTTAATGGAAACCAAATGACTCCGTCGTCGTTTCAGAGACGTTCTGCAGACGTTCCTCATCCAGTGGAAATTGCCTGTGAGTCTCTTAAGTTGGTATCCAATAAGAAAGCTATATTAATATCTGATGTCTACTCTAATCTCTTTGTTTAACTGCTCCTGCTGTCTACATTATTAATTAGTTGGAATGCTGTTCAGCAGCATTCCAACTATTGTTATTCTGTTCTTTATTTATTCTGCTTATTTTTATTATTCCGTACGTTTTTTGGCTCTCCATAACTTCAGCATACATTCAGCTATTAAAACCATTCAACTTTTAAAATGTTCAGCTCTTTCAGCTAATGATGGGACTTCTTCAACTTTTTTTCTACTATTTATACTTTTTAAAATATTCAGCTTTTTATGACGTTTTTTTAACATTGAAGTGAATGAGAGCATGCTTCAAATCCTTCAAATCTTCTTCCGCTCCCAAAATTTTCAGCTCCTTCATACTTTCACCTACAGACGCCAAACAAACTTTAAAATGTTCACAAAATATTCAGGTATTAAACTATTGCTTTTCAGTTTGATATCTTTTATAGTTTTTGTGAAAAAGCTGTTTAAGTTTAGTGATCATTTCAGGATTTTTCTGCGTTTCTATGGAGTGTGTATTGCGTGTCCTAGAGTGGATGATGTCATCGTTAGAGTGCAGAAGCTTAGGAATTAAATCTTTGTCCCCTCTCTATAAATTGCTCTCACGCCCACAATATCTACTTGTCATACACAATTTATACATCAAAACGTAGGTATTTTTGTCTAGTTTCAGACAGTGTGCTCACTTTTGCAATATGCCTTATACTGTTGGCTCGATGAGCTTCCAAATGACGACAGTTCCACATTTTCCTCCATCCACTGCCATATTAAAAGTCTTCCACATTTCCCAGCGAAACGCAGAGCGAACCACTTTTTTAAATCGCTGATATGCCCACATTTTTAAGTTTATCAACATAAATTTTACATCAATACGTTCACAAAGGTCTTGTGGTGCTCACGATTACATCATTTCACCGATAGAACTTATCGTTTTAGCAGTCTGAGGCTTTATTTGAGAGCTTGCTCTGTGTCTTTGAACAGCTCCAGTGTGGCCAGCTGACAGTTTCAGCAGGTGACACGGTCGTTAACCTGATTAAAGATCAAAGAGATCTCATCACAGACTTCAAAGGGGGTTTTCACTGGTCATACGTTACCATGACAACCCTTTCACAGACAGTTGACTTGAATACTACAGGCAGTAATATGAACATTAGTCTACAGCTTTAGTGTTCCACTTCTGTCTGTCTCTGTCCGTCTGTCTGTCTGTTTGTTTCTCTGTCTGTCTCTCTCTTTCTCTCTCTCTCTCTTTCTGTCTATCTATTCAGACAAACAAACAGACACACAAACAGACACACACACACACGCACAAACACACACACACACACACACACACACACACACACACAGACACAAGCACACACACACACACACAAACACACACACTCACAAAAAAACACACACACAGACACACACACACACACACACACACACACAAACACACAAACAGACACAAACACACAGACACACACACACAAACACGCACACAAAAAAACCCACAAAAACACACACACATACGCAGACACACACACAGACAGACACACACACAAACACACACACACACAGACACACACACACACACACACACACAGACACACACACACACACACACACAGACACACACACACACACACACAGACACAAACACACACACAGACACACGCACACAGACACATACACACACACACACAGATACACACCAACACACATACGCAGACACACACACACACACACAAACACACACACACACACACAAAAACACAGACACACACACACAAACAAACACACACACAGACACACACACGCACACAGACACACACACACACACGCACACACAAACGCAGACACACACACACACACAAACACACACACAGACACACACACACACACACGCACACAGACACACACACACACACACACGCACACAGACATACACACACCAAAACACACACACAGACACACAAACAGACACACACACACACGCACAAACACACACACACACACACACACACACAGACACAAGCACACACACACACACACACACAAACACACACACTCACAAAAAAACACACACACAGACACACACACACACACACACACACACACACAAACACACAAACAGACACAAACACACAGACACACACACACAAACACGCACACAAAAAAAAACACAAAAACACACACACATACGCAGACACACACACAGACAGACACATACACATTTTATTTTGTAAATTGGAATTCAACCAAGCCATGTAATAAATAAAATAATAACGATTACAGTAGTATGTTCAGAGATGCAATAGATTATTATAGTGCAGTTCTTAACTAATGGGAATATTGTTTAGCTTATTTTTGGTTTAATTTGGTTTACTTTAGTTATTTAATTTATTTAATTATTTTGTTTTGCTATACTTTTCATGCCAACTTGCAATGGCCCCCCTAGCACCCCCTCGCGGCACCCAGGGGTCCCCGTCCCCACTTTGAAAACCACTTGAGAGAAAGGGCTTTCTTATGACTTTTGAAGCAGTGAAAATATTCTTAATATTGCATACACTGAAACTGAAATGACTTGAAATGACTCGAAACTAAAATGGTAGGACTTTGGACTCGACTTGAGACTTGTTGGCTTTGACTTGTGACTCGACTCGGGACTTGCCTTATCTTTGACTCGACTTGACTCGGGACTCGAGGGCAAAGACTTGAGACTTACTTGTGACTTGCATAACAATGACTTTGTCCCACCTCTGCTGTTAACACAACAGCTAACTCTGCTAACACCACAGCTAACTCTGCTAACACTATATCTATCTCTGCTAACACCCCAGCTAACTCTGCTAACACTATATATAACTCTGCTAACACCACAGCTAACTCAGCTAACACAAAAGCTAACTCTACTAACACAACAGCTAACTCATCATACACAACAGGTAACTCTACTATCACAACAGCTAACTCTGCCAACACAACAGCTAACTCCTCATACACAACAGCTATCTCTGGTAACACAACAGCTAACAGTGCTAACATGACAGCTAACCGTGCTAACACAACAGCTAATTATGCTAACACGACAGCTAATTATGCTAACACTACAGCTATCTCTGCTAACACAACAGATAACTCCTTATACACAACAGCTAACTCTGCTAACACAACAGCTAACACTGCTAAGACGACAGCTAATTATGCTAACACAACAGCTAACTCCTAATACACAACAGCTAGCTCTGCTAACACTATATCTAACTCGGCTAACACAACAGCTAACTCCTCTAACACAACAGCTAACTCTGCTAACACTATATCCAACTTGGCTAACACAACAGCTAACTCTGCTAACACAAAAGCTAACTCTGTTAAGACGACAGCTAATTATGCTAACACTACAGGTAACTCCTCATACACAACAGATATCTCTGCTGACACAACAGCTAACTCTGCTAACACTATATCTAACTTGGCTAACACAACTCTGCTAACACAACAGATAACTCCTCATACACAACAGCTAACTGTGCTAACATGACAGCTAACTCTGCTAACACAAAAGCTAACTCCTCTAACACAACAGCTAACTTGGCTAATATGACAGCTAACTCTGCTAACACAAAATCTAACTCTGCTAACACAACAGCTAACTCTGCTAACTCTTTTGAATAAGTAAGGGATGTTTGAGCTAAACCATAAACAGTAAAAGTTTTATTTTTCAATATTATTGCAACAGTTGTAGCATTATGAGGTTTTCTTGTCCGAAGATTGTTTTAATATAAAGTGGTTATATTGTGGTGGTTTTTATTTCTAGCTGTTATTTCGGAGCCCTGCAGGTAGCCTCTGTGCTGGGGGTGTTGAGCAATAACAGGAAGAACTCATCGTCCCAAACTGTTAACAGCGTTTTCTGTGCTTGTGAACTTGCGGGTTCATTCGTTCAGGAACAACCAGCAAGAACGTCCTCCCCAAGAACACAAGTCTGTTCTTTGCATTCTTGAGATTGAGAAACACCCAATGTCTCGAGTAATAGTCAAATTGTTAAATCAATGTACACTAACAATAAGTGCAGTATTAAACTTGGCAACAAAAGAACATCATTCTTCTGTCAGAAGCGTGGAGTGAGACAGGGCTGCTGTTTGAGTCCCACTCTATTCAACATCTATATTAACCAGCTGGCCACCATCCTAGAGACATCAGCAGCACCTGGTCTCACTCTACACGACTCTGAGATCAAGTTCCTGCTCTATGCAGATGACCTGGTTCTGCTGTCCCCTACAGAACAGGGCTTACAGCAGAACCTGGACCTGCTGGAGCAGTACTGCCAGACCTGGGCCCTGGCAGTAAACACTCAAAAGACAAAGATAATGACTTTTCAATAAAGATCCAGATCTCAAGGAAACACATACAGCTTCACGTTAGGAACACATAAATTAGACCACTGTACACATTACAATTATTTAGGACTGAAAATAAGTTCCACTGGAAGTTTTAACCCAGCGATAATGGAGCTGAGAGAGAAAGCACGTAGGGCATTTTACACAATAAAAAGTCAAATGTACATTAAAATCCCGATTAGAATCTGGCTCAAATTATGTGAATCTGTAATAGAACCAATCCTCCTCTATGGTAGTGAGGTGTGGGGTCCTATTTCCTACCAGAATTCGGCCCATTTGGACAAAAACCCAGTTGAAATCCTGCATCTAGAGTTCTGTAAAAGCATCCTACAGGTACACAGAAAAACCACCAACAACGCCTGCAGAGCTGAATTAGGCCAATTCCCATTATTCATCAAAATTCAAAAACGTGCAATCAAATATTGGCTACATCTAAAAAACAGTGACCCCCTCTCCTACCAGCAGAAAGCCCGGCAATACCAAGAGCTGAACAAAGAGAAGAGTCCCCTCACTCAGCTGGTCCTGATGCTCAGTTCACTTCCTGACCCTGTTTTGCCTCAGGACCAGTCTGGGAACCAACCAATCAGAGTTAACCAAATTATAACACAACAGAAACTAAACTCCATCACCAACTGGAACACACAAACAAAAGCACAAAGCAAACTGCAGTGCTATCTGTCCCTAAAGAGAGAGTACAGTGTGGCAGACTACCTGACCACAGTTACTGATATCAAACTAAGAACTACATTGACCAAGTACAGACTCAGTGAGCACAACCTGGCCATCGAGACAGGCCGCTACAAACAATCATGGCTCCCCAAAGAGGAGCGCTTCTGCCAGCTGTGCAAGAGAGACGAAGTCGAGACAGAGCTGCACTTCCTGACAGAATGACCAGAACTGCAGCCAGTCCCAACTAAATATTTCCCCAAATTCAAACACAAACACCTGACATTTGACCAAATAACCAACATGACGAGAGCTGGGTGGTATTTCAGAAAGCAGGTTTAGTGAAAACTCTGAGTTTGTTAACCCTGAGATGAGGGAAACTCTGGGTTTTCTGTTTCAGAAAGAGAGGTAACTTCACCTCAGAGTCAGTTACTATGGTAACTTCACCTCAGAGTCAGTTACTATGGTAACTGAGCCTGTGAACCTAACCTGGTCGGGAGCAGGTTTTCTTCAAGAAACCTCAAGTTTCTCTCAGTCTCCTCCCTCTGACACAGCCCTCTCTCATTTCCTCATTCATTCATTCAGTCTGTATCAGGCACATTTTAGCGCAGTTTGTTATCGGCATGAATAAAAAAAAATAAGTTGGTTTATTAACCGTGTTAGGCAGACTATAAAACATTTTATTTCTCAAAACATGGCATTTCCTTTTGTCTACAATCCCATTGATGAAGAAGCTGCTTTACTTCACAGAGTTAAACATACGTCGGGAGATGATATTGAGCCCCGACAGTTTAATTTTTAGATAACTTCCTATTAGAGCGGTATCGTTTTTCTTCCCAGTCGATCAGTTATGTAGCCTAGGGTACATAACCTTATCCTTCCTCATATCACTAACGTCACCCATCTACGCTCTTACATCCCAGCAGATTATTTGCGTCGCATTACGATTTTTTGCAAACAGCATTTGTCTTTACATCATTGGTGATGCGGAGCATTGTAGTAAAGCCACTGTAGCAAAGCGCCGTCAGAAGAGTGTGACTCGCTCTGAAACGTGTTTTAAACGTTTTTAAAAGGAGTTCCACAGTATTGCAGGTGAATGATGTAAACCCTTTGATATAAAAGATTATGGATTATAATTCTGATAATGATGGTGCTGCAGCCTCAGAATGGGATTAGTAGGACTAAGACTTTTTAGTCCGCAGGATTGCACCTAAATGAAATAGATTATAGGTTCAATACCACTTCACCAGTAATATTAGGCTATCCTTATGATTAAATATGATATACATTATATTGGAATATATGCATTTACTGTAGCAGCAATTTTCTCCCACGCAAATTCTCTCTCTTTTGCAGCAGCCGCTGTGTTGCTTTTTTTTTTAACTCGTTGTTTGTGCGCATGAGTATTTCTGCCGACCCGTTTGTTTGTGGTTGTTACCATGGTGAATCGTAGTATCATGGCTCCATTCATGCTGCCTTTTTATTGTGGTGGTGAACCTACTCTGAGTTGATTGAACCAACTCATATCAGCTGTTCTGGAACCGAAAACTCAGAGTTTCCATCTCAGGGTAAATCTACTCAGACATCAGGGTTACACTCAGAGTTTGTTAAACCTCCTTCTTCCTAAAATACCACCCTGCAGTCTAGCAGCAGAATATGTCTTTACCTGCCACACTTTGAGGAACAGTGAGTGACAACCCCCCCCCCCCCCCCCACACACACACACACACACACACACACACAACTGTAATATTCTTGTTTTCATGTTGTTGCTGATATCCATCAGTTTTGTTCATATTGTTACATTATCTTCACATGAGAGATAGAGAGAGAGAGAGAGAGAGACAGAGAGAGAGAGAGAGAGAGAGAGAGAGAGAGGGAGAGAGAGGGAGAGAGAGAGAGAGAGAGAGAGAGAGAGAGAGAGAGGGAGAGAGAGGGAGAGAGAGAGAGAGAGAGAGAGAGAGCTGATGGTGAGCATGTACGGAGATGTGAATAACCTGATTTCTCTGTGTGCCATGTAGCCTAAACATCACATCCTGAATATGATCAAAAACAGGATAATCCTCATAACTGGAGTATTCATGTCCATGTAAAGACATATGATACCAACAACATGCTAGATCCGTGGGTTCAGTGATAGCAGCGTCCATAGCAACCAGCAGTTTATCTACAGCAGTGGCGGGCCGTGTATTTTACACCTGGGCCTTCAGTACTATCCTACAGCATTAAATCACCTTTGAATAACCTCACCATGACACTAGGACATTACCGTGTGGAATAACGTGATTTAACACAAGACTCAACACCTAGAGACACCTAATACACTACAGCAGAGACATGAACACACGCTGACTGAAGCATCACTTTCACGCAGTATGACAGGATGCTGCATCACATGTAGTCAAAATGAATGGAATTACCAAAGAAACCAAAACAAACCCACAAGAACCAGTCATATCAGTGGCGTAACGAGCCAACACCGGGCCTTTAAGCAGGATTATCAAGGCGGGCCCCCTACTACAGCACGTGATGGCACAATGTCCACGAGTAGGCTACCATGAATAGGACAGGATAGGATCATAGAGACACAGCATATAAGAGATGAGATGACTGACAAAATCAGGAGTAGCCTACGCCACCACAACAACAAAAACACTGGTGAATGCACACCATAACACATGAAAAAACACACAAGGGCAGTCCCTCCAGGACTTCGCGGCCTTTTTTGAGATTGTTGCGGCCCAAAATGCTGATTTCACGTGAGCTTTTATAAAAGTTGCGATGTCTTTTGTTTGTTTGTTTGTTACAATGAAGTTGTGAGAGACAGTGAAAGTTGAAAAAAAAGTTGCGATTTTTTTTGTATAGTTCTTTAAAAATAAAAAGGAAACTTGTTTTGGGGAGAATAATAATTATTACCATTAATTAATTACTCTGGGCTGAGATTTCATAGGAACCTTACCAAAAAGGCTCACCATGCTGCAAATGTTGGTATAATATGAAAATGGCTGGTGGATTTAAGACAAAAATTTATAATTTATTGAATGAATCAAATATGAACATATCTGTCACTGTCAGTGGCTTGTTGATCTTTACATTGTAAGTTAATTTTCTCCTGGCCTGGGAAACACATTCATACGGTTTGATAAAGTACTTATTGGACTTTAACTTATCATTGCACTTACAATAATGAGGGTGGCTGTCCTCAATTTAGGTCATTGTGTACGTCTCATCTGTGGTTTTTCCTGCATCCACCGTGTGTGATTGTGTGTGTGTGTGTGTGTGTGTGTGTGTGTGTGTGTGTGTGTGTGTGTGTGTGTGCGCGCATCAGTCGCGGGGGGAATGAAGCAGCCCCGCCCGCTGCAAAGAGCCGACAGGATTGAAACAGCAGCAGCTTTCAGAGACTTTATAGTGAAAAATCGTTACAGCGTACATTAATGTTAAAATGTAAACAGGTTGGCAGGACGGTCTGAAATGTTTTGGACGGTCTTTCTCTGTATGTCTTGTTGGTAAATGTGAGATGTTCGAGACACCACGCCCACACAAAGGCACATCGGCCACTGACACTGCTCAGATCTTTAACACCTAAAGCAAGCAGTAATAGCTAGTAAAATCATTTCACTAAAAAATTAAAAAATGTAAATGAACTTGCAGCGTAAACAATATTGAAAATACATATTTTCTTTATTTTAGGCCTTTAATTATAAAAATATAATTTTCTGATTCTGACAATCTCTTGGCCAGCAGAGAAGGCCTTGATGGCCCTGACGGCCCACCTCTGATCTACAGATCGAGTCATAACACTGAATATTCTGATTAATAGTGGATGGCTTGTGGGTGAAATAACATAGCACACAGCAGAATAGACTATGTGCACATTTGCACATTGTTATCAATAGATGAGTGTCTCATAGAAAAAAATGTACGCACTGTGCGTACAGTATTACGGCTGCCAGCGCCACTGCCACACTATCATTTACAGAGACCCAACAATTCCCCCAAGAGCAAACATTTGGTGCAACAGTGGACCTTTCTCTGTAGAGAAACATCCACATTACATCACTCTAACACACACATGTATATATTGTGTTTGCACCACAGGGACTAGGAAAAGCGTTTTGAGGGACTTTTTGAACTAAGAGCCGGTACTCTCCCAGCACAAGAGGAACTTAGAGAAATAATTGGTCCGGACATCAGTGTATGTCTCTGATCTATCACGTGAGCTATGCAGCACCGGCAACTGACATTTTAAACCTCTAGCTAACTAGTCTGCTGAAAGAGTGATGCTTCATCCACACACTCTTCTCAAAGCGTAGAAAGCACATTGATTTGTGCTAAGCTAGGCTAAACCTGTCCTGGACCTTTCTGTCGAGTTGAAACTGAACCACGGACAGTTCCTTTAACATACAGAGATGTGTCCAAACTACATCAATTATTAACAACAGGAAGTCATAATTTTAGTTCCTGGAGATGCTCTCCTTTAAAACTTCCTACAGAAATATCTCCTTTTTATATTCATCAGTGTTTGTACCTGAGAGTCTCCAGTCTCCAGCTTGGATCCTTCAGTCCCGCTGACAATAGCTTCACTCCTGAGTATCCTGGATGATTGTAGCTCAGGTCCAGCTCTCTCAGATGGGAGGGGTTGGAGCTCAGAGCTGAGGCCAGAGAAGAACTGCCTTCCTCTGAGATCAGACAGCCTGACAGACTGCAAACACACAGAACAACACACAGGAACCCTCTGTCAACACGTGGAGCCATGTGTTAGTTTTATGTTTGTTTGTTGTCCAGGTACATTTTGGTTCAGATTTAGAATACACCTTTAAAATCATCTGTTCTATTTAACTATTTAACAACAAAAGTAAACAATGAAAACTCCTCATGTAAAGTAACTCTAAGTCTAGGAATTAATAATTATATAATTAATAACTACTGCCCAAGTGCATCGTATCAGCAGACACAAAGCAGCTGTTTTATCAAATAAAGTTAGTCAGATTTTAAATGGTTATCAGTTGAATAGGTTAATGAATCCTGACCTGAGAGTCTCCAGTGTGCAGTGTGGACTCTTCAGTCCATCAGAGATCAGCTTCCCTCCTGAATCCTGCAGATCGTTGTTACTCAAGTTCAGCTCTCTCAGACTAGAGGACTGGGAGCTGAGAACTGAGGACAGAGCTTCACAGATTCTCTGTGACAGGTTACATCCACTCAGTCTAGAGAGACAACAGGAACGAAACAAGTTATTTATATTTAACTCCCTTTGAAAGATAGTAGAGTATTTAATGTTGAATAAATCACAGTTACAGAGCTTTGTTGGAGGGACGGTAATGAAGAAGACAGATAACGATTGTATTTAAATGTTAAGTCTGGACTTTTGGTGATAGAGAATGTAAAATCCATTTTCTACACAAGTTGGAAACATGATAATTAATTGTGACTGAATTAAGCAATATTACACCAGAGGGTTTGATTTAACGTCATTATTGGCATGACAGGGTATGCTGTCATGCTAATTTGAGTATGTTCTAAATGTCTAGCTCACCAATCAGGTTGTCTGGTCGGATCTACTTCTTATATAATCAGAAATAAACAAACGTCCATTAATCAAAGTCACCTAATATTAAAATATAAATTATTTGTGGATCTCAGCCACAGTTCATATTTCATTCTTTATGAAGTGATTCTGAATCAGAATAAAATACTTTTGAAACATTCACATTTTTTGAATGTTTCCAAAGTATTTTCCAATACTGTTTTTTTCAAAGATTATTGTTCTTGATCTGACCTGAGAGTCTCCAGTGTGCAGTGTGGACTCTTCAGTCCAACAGAGATCAGCTTCACTCCTGAATCTGGCAGTTTGTTGTTACTCAGGTCCAGCTCTCTCAGACTAGAGGACTGGGAGCTGAGAACTGAGGACAGAGCTTCACAGCTTCTCTCTGACAGGTTACAGCCACTCAGTCTGGAGAGACAACAGGAAGGACACAAGTTATTTATATTTAACTCCCGTTGAAAGATAGTAGAGTACTTAATGTTGAATAAATCACACATACAGAGCTTTGTTGGAGGGATGGTAATGAAGAAGACAGATAACGATTGTATTTAAATGTTAAGTCTGGACTTTTGGTGATAGAGAATGTAAAATCCATTTTCTACACAAGTTGGAAACATGACAACTAATTGTGACTGAATGAGGAGTAAAAAGACATCCAGTATTCAAATTCACATAAGATTAAAAAAAGAAAAATACCATAGCCACATTTCATACTTTGTCCTTTACAACATATTATAAATAAGAACAAAATTCTTTGGAAACATTAAAAGATTTCCGAATTGCTAAATTTTAAATCCTGACACGAGAAGGGCGGTTTAAATTGAATAAAGCTTAAAGTTTAGAGAAATGTTATAGAAAAAGACAAATAACGAGTGTGTTTATATGTTGAGTCTAGAATTTTGGTGATACAGTATATGAAATCCCTTCTCAGCATGTTTAAATATCTGCTGCTCTACTCTAAACAAGTTGGAAACATGATAATTAATCGTGACTGAATTAAGCAATATTACACGAGAGGGTTTGATTTAACGTCATTATTGGCATGACAGGGTGTGCTGTCATGCTAATTTGAGTATGTTCTAAATGTCTAGCTGACCAATCAGGTTGTCTGGTCGGATCTACTTCTTTTATAATCAGAAATAAACAAACGTCCATTAATCAAAGTTACATTAAGTTACACATTTTTTGAATGTTTCCAAAGTATTTTCCAATACTGTTTTTTTCAAAGATTATTGTTCTTGATCTGACCTGAGAGTCTCCAGTGTGCAGTGTGGACTCTTCAGTCCAACAGAGATCAGCTTCACTCCTGAATCCTGCAGTTTGTTGTTACTCAGGTCCAGCTCTCTCAGACTAGAGGACTGGGAGCTGAGAACTGAGGACAGAGCTTCACAGCTTCTCTCTGACAGGTTACAGCCACTCAGTCTGGAGAGACAACAGGAAGGACACAAGTTATTTATATGTACCTCCTGTTGAAATATATCAGAGTATTTGTTGATGAATAAATCCCACTTACAGAGCTTTGTTGGAGGCTTTGACCACTGGCAGCAGCCTCAGAAGAGCCTCCTCTGATGCAGAGTATTTCTTCAGGTCAAACACGTCCAGATCTTTTTCTGAGGACAGTAAGATGAAGACCAGAGCTGACCACTGAGCAGGAGACAGTTTATCTGTGGAGAGACTTCCTGAACTCAGGGACTGTTGGATCTCCTCCACTAGAGAATGATCATTCAGTTCATTCAGACAGTGGAACAGATTGATGCTTCTCTCTGCAGACAGATCCTCACTGAACCTCTTCTTGATGTACTCAACTGTCTCCTGATTGGTCTCTGAGCTACTTCCTGTCTGTGTCATCAGACCTCGTAGGAGAGTCTGATTGGTCTGCAGTGAAAGGCCCAGGAGGAAGCGGAGGAACAAGTCCAGGTGTCCATTTGGACTCTGTAAGGCCTTGTCCACAGCACTCTGATTGAGACATTTTACTTCAGGTTTGACTCTTAAGAATTTAGGCAGCCAGGAGGTTGTTTGTTCTTCTGACAGCAGGTTGACTCCAGAGTTGATGAATGTCAGATGGACATGAAGAGCAGCCAGAAACTCCTGAACACTCAGATGGACGAAGCAGAACACCTTGTCCTGGTACAGTCCTCTCTCCTCTTTAAAGATCTGTGTGAACACTCCTGAGTACACTGAGGCTGATCTGATATCGATGCCACACTCTGTCAGGTCTGATTCATAGAAGATCAGGTTGCCTTTCTGCAGCTGCTCAAAAGCCAGTTTTCCCAGAGACTCAATCATCTTCTTTGTATCTTCATTCCAGTTTGAATCGGTCCCAGCTCCTCCACCGTATTTGATGTTCTTCAGTTTGGACTGAACCACCAGGAAGTGGATGTACATCTCAGTCAGGGTCTTGGGCAGCTCTCCTCCCTCTCTGGTCTTCAACACGTCCTCCAGAACTGTAGCTGTGATCCAGCAGAAGACTGGGATGTGGCACATGATGTGGAGGCTTCGTGATGTCTTGATGTGGTAGATGATTCTGCTTTCCTGCTTCTTGTCTCTGTATCTCTTCCTGAAGTACTCCTCCTTCTGTGGGTCAGTGAAACCTCTGACCTCTGTCACCATGTCAACACACTCAGCAGGGATCTGATTGGCTGCTGCAGGTCGTGTGGTTATCCAGAGGCGAGCAGAGGGAAGCAGATTCCCCCTGATGAGGTTTGCCAGCAGCACACCCACTGAGGTGGACTCTGTAACATCAGTCAGGATCTCAGTGTTGAGGAAGTCCAGAGGAAGTCGACACTCATCCAGACCGTCAAAGATGAACACAACCGGGAACTCTTCAAACCTGCAGATTCCTGCTTCTTTGGTTTCACTGAAGAAGTGATCAACAAGTTCCACCAAGCTGTACCTTTTCTCTTTCAGCATGTTCAGCTCTCTGAAAGTGAATGGAAATATGAACTGGATGTCCTGGTTGGCTTTACCTTCAGCCCAGTCCAGAGTGAACTTCTGTGTTAAGACTGTTTTCCCGATGCCAGCCACTCCCTTAGTCATCACTGTTCTGATTGGTTCATCTCTTCCAGGTGGAGCTTTAAAGATGTCTTCTCTTCTGATTGTTGTTTCTGGTCTGTTTGGTTTCCTGGATGCTGTTTCAATCTGTCTGACCTCATGTTCATCATTGACCTCTGCAGTCCCTCCCTCCATGATGTAGATCTCTGTGAACATCTGATTCAGAAGGGTTGGGTTTCCTGCTTTAGCAATCCCCTCAAACACACACTGGAACTTCTTGTTTAGGTTAGTCTTGAGTTTCCGTTTACACACTCCAGCAGAACTTCCTGAATGAATACATAATAAAAAAGCTCATTAAGTAATTTTGTAAAGAAAACAGGAACATATTTTGGTCCATCTCTGGAGACATTAGTAAACGTCCCATTAGTCCAGTAAGTTAAATCTTTAGAGAAATCCTCTTACTGCTCTGCAGACGGTCAGCCAGCTCATCCTGCTTCATTCTCCTCAGGAAGTGCAGTGTGATCTTCAGAAATGCCTCTCTGCTGCTCCTCTGCTCTTCATCCTCATCCTCACCCTCCCTCTGACTCTCTGAGCATTCTGGGTAATCTAGATTCAGAACCTTCTGGATCTTCTTCAGCTCGTTCTTCACAAAAGTGCCGATGTTCTCCTCCAGCAGCTGGAACAGAAGATTTTATGAATGACACAATCAAACGAAATCATGGAAGCAAACATCAGATCCATGTTGGACAGACTGACAATCCACTGGTCTGAAAAGTGCAGCATGGAGATGATTGTGAACAGAATAGATGTAAAAGTAGTTGTTGTACATGTACAGACCATAAATATGGAGTCCAGGTGTGTTTGATGCTGCTGGGCAGACTGACCACTGGGAACCTCTGAGATCTCCTGGTCCACTCTGTGGAGGAATCAGGAAGAATTAACTCACATCATGTCTGTCCACACAGAGACAAACACAAGGTAATTTCCTGTGACTTAAAGTGTTGATTACAACATTGAATCAGATGGTTTCCCCTGACATGAAAGTGTTGGAGGTGCTGCTGATCCCACTGTGAATCAACAGAAAGAA
The DNA here is from genome assembly GCF_008315115.2 of Sander lucioperca. Lineage (NCBI taxonomy): Eukaryota > Metazoa > Chordata > Actinopteri > Perciformes > Percidae > Sander > Sander lucioperca. The sequence goes on from NC_050177.1 coordinate 32,654,214, forward strand.
CTAAGAATTAACCCTCATGCCCTCTTCAGGCATTTTTGTACATTTTTCTCAAGTTTTTTTTTTTTTCATTTTGTGATAATTTTTTCTGTGTTACTGCTTATGGCGTGAAATTTTGTCAGAACCTTTCTTTTTGGTCAAAATTTTTAAATCCAGTGTTTTTCACTCTATCATGTTTTTTTATACTTGATTGATTCATTTTGTACCCTCTGGACACCTTCGTGGCAAAAAATGTTGTTAACTGCTATTAAATCATCATATCAATATTGTTTTCTGCTTAAACAACTTCTACCTTGCTCAAAACTACCAAACATTCAATCATTTTCAGGATTTTAACCCTTTAAATGCAAGTTTATTTATTTGAAGTATTTCATTATATATTCAAAAAAAAAACAACACAAAAAATGATTTTTTTTCCATATAATGAATAATATGGAGATGGGGCTTTGGTGGAGATTAGAGTCTTGGATATGTCAAAGATTAGCAAAAAAATTAATTTGATTGCATTAGTATTTTTTACATAGCATTTCATTCTGAACAAAAGTGGTGATATTTGATATTTTTACTGTATTCCACCAGAATCAACCATTTTCCCTTTGTAGGCATGGAATTATTGTATTTATGCCAGTTATATTATGGAGCCGTGTGTGTGTGTGTGTGTGTCTGTGTGTGTGTGTGTGTGTGTGTGTGTGTGTGTGTGTGTGTGTGTGTGTGTGTGTGTGTGTGTGTGTGTGTGTGTGTGTCTTTTGAAGGATGCTGGATCTGGTCATGAACCCACTCACTGAAACTTGGCCTTAAGTGTCCAGACTCAAATGGCAGAAGTCTTCTCATGGTAAATATTGTCCTGACCCAGGTGACACAAACACTTACCAAGGGTGGCTGGTTCTCCAGGGGGGATGTGCAGATGAAGTTACCCTGGAAGGGGCACTCTGAGGCACACACATCCCAACCATCACCCTGGTATTCCCAGTTGGAGAAGAACATTTGGGAAGAATTTTGCCATTCATGATTTTTATCCTACCCTATGGCTAAGGGAGATTTAAAATGCTTTTTAATGGGGCTAAAACACCAGATGATATTGGACCAAACCAGGTCCAATATTAATTTGAGATCTACAGTTGAAGACTGGTCTACTGGACAGCTTTCAGATGTGAGAATTTAAATATATGTGAAGAAGAAATATGCTGAAAATAAATTACAAAAATTCTCTGGATACATAACAGTTGAAACATGAATCAGCAATATTATAATATTATTAACAGCTTACCTCTTTTCAGCAGTGGGTTGCTCTCTTTTAAAGTTAATAAAGTGATCATGTGACCAGTCGCTCTTGAAGGACACACAGCTGGGTTCAGGTTCAGCAGAGTCTGGTCTTTGATGGATCCTGTTACACAGAGAGTAAGACCAACAGGGATGGAAATTCACTTTTTATTATTCAGACACAAAAACAGCTGGAAATACAAGCAGCAACTAAAACAAGATTAACACAAAGAAGTTCAATAAACTACACAAAAAACTGGGTTAAAAAGTTAAAACACCAGAGAATATATTGGACCAAACCAGATCCAATATTTACCTAAAGTCAAGAGTTGAAGACTGGTTTAACTGGACAACTTTCAGATGTGAGAATATAAATATATGTGAAGTAGAAAGATGCTGAAAATAAACTCCAAAAACTTCTCTGGATACATAAAAGTTAAAACATGATTCAGTAATATTATAATATTAACAGCTTACCTCTTTTCAGCAGAGGGTTGATCTCCTTTAAAGTTAATATAGCGTCCCTGTGACCGGTCGCTCTTAAAGGACACACAGCTGGGTTCAGGTTCAGGTTCAGGTTCAGGTCCAGGTTCAGGTTCAGGTTCAGGTCCAGGAGACTCTGGTCTCTTCTGGGTCCTGATAGAAAAACACATTTATTCAGGGTCACATGTTCAGTTAAAGTCTCCGTGCATAAAATATAATATTAATATGAATATGTCTGTAGGCCTAATTATTAACAATTAAATGCCAATAATGCTTTACTTTCTGTCCAAAACTCAATAAAAATATCTTTTGAAATCAGAATTAAAAATCTAAATATAATATTTCTAAATGTTGTCTAAACAGAAAGATATTTTTGAGTGAGACAGGAAATTATTTTACAAAAATATTCTCATTTCAGTCATCAACTACCATAATTTCTTTCCACAAAATTACAAAAAAAACAAAAAACAACCCAGACGGGACGTAGTTCCATCCAATGAGACTCGTTCCAGTTTGCTGGATGTTCACAACTCACCTCAATCTTCTTCTTAACATTTCAATTTCCCTTTCCATTGCAATTCTCTCCTTCTGCCATTCAAGTCTCTCCATCAATCCTCTCTCCCCCATTTCAGGTAGCCTCTCCTCCATTTCTATTCTCCTCTCCCTTACAGGTCTTTTATTAAAGTAGTGGTGGCTCCATGGACCGGTTACTCTTCATGGACACACAGCTGGGTTCAGGTTCAGGTTCAGCAGGGTCTGGTCTCTGATGGGTCCTGTCAGAAAGAGAGGAAGACCACTTTTTAATCTCCAGAAACAGAAGCTGCTGGAGAAACTAGAAGCTATCAAGCAGGAAATAAAGTCTGAAGCTCTTGACTGAATGATTTCTGCTCTCTGCTCATCCTGCTCTGTCATTCATTATCTTTCTGGGAGAACAGGAACATTGGAAAGACTCCAGGACTAATGTCATCTTTCTGTCCTCTAATGGAGACAAGACTCCATTATGACAATCAATCTCACCTTTCTGTCCTGTGTAGACTGTAAAATAATGACATGAAGACACTTCTCCTCCTCCACACATCACTACAACAGTAACAGAAGTATTTAGGTCTCTACATTTTATTCTGAAAGGTCCCAGAGGAAACAGTAGAGTCCTGTTGTGTCTGACTTTACGCTGGTGGAGACGACGGTTTGTTTTCTGACAGCAGGAGAAAGGAAATAACTAGAGGCCATCTTAGAGAAAGGTTCGGATTTATTGTTGTCAGTGTGTGTTTGTTTTTCCTTTGTCCCGTGAATGCAACACGAGGAACTTTCCACACGTCTATGGAGGTTAATAGAGCTTTTCACTGATTGGCCACGGGAAGTAAATATGTCATTTTATCCTGGGGCCTCATCTTGTGTGGTGTTCATATTTTTGTTACACAGCCTTAATACTTAACCAATTTAGCTCAATTACCAATGATATTTACATCATTTATGGTTCATATTTGCCATTTGCCCCGGTGAGATCACATTCACGATCATATGATAATTTTCGGGTTTTTTTGAGAAAACAATTGTAAAAAAGGTGAAAAATAGAAACAAGATTTTTGATCATTATTGGTGCTTATTTCTTAGAACTTAATCAGAACAGGTGAAAGTGCTTGAAATGTAACAATTTATAAATTTGTGTGGGAATAGCAGGTTCAGACACACAGACACGCACACACACACACACACACACACACACACACACACACACACACACACACACACACACACGCACACGCACACGCACACGTACATGCACACACACACACACACACACACACAAACACACAGACGCACAGACACACACACACACACACAGACACACACAAACACACAGACGCACACACACACACACACACACAGATGCACAGACACATGCACACGCACACGCACACGCACACGTACACGCACACACACACACAAACACACACGCCCACGTACAGACGCACACACACACACACAGACACACACACACAGACGCACAGACACACACACACACACACACACACACACACACACACACACACACAGCAGGCCCAGTTAGGAGGAGGACACAGTTAAGTTTCATAGGACCTACAGTTATTACACTGGGGTCCAGTAGACCTGAACACCTCATATGTAATAGTTATGTGTAGTGGGGGGGGGGGGTACCGTGTGCAGTCATTGAAAATAAGTTATTTTTTATGTTCTTCACAGAAAATGGGCCAAGTCCGATGAGTTTGATTTAGATGAAATAATAAATAGCATAATTTTTCTTTATTATTAAAATTTAGAGTGTGGTCACATCAACAGATTCTCACTCCCATCTCGTAAAATACAGACGTTTGGTCAGGTGCCTTTGTCGTTCTTATGGACGCTAAAAGTCTCCTATAGCGTCCGCTGCACGGTGTGGGAGTTTCTGTTTCTGCTCTCTGCTCATCCTGCTCTGTCATTCATTCTCTTTCTGGGAGAACAGGAACATTGGAAAGACTCCAGGACTAATGTCATCTTTGTACAGAACATTCCTGTCTGGTTTATAAAAATTAAGGACATGAAGACACTTCTCCTCCTCCACACATCACTACAACAGTTACAGAGGCTTTTAGGTCTCTACATTTTATTCTGAAAGGTCCCAGAGGAAACAGTAGAGTCCTGTTGTGTCTGACTTTACGCTGGTGGAGACGACGGTTTGTTTTCTGACAGCAGGAGAAAGGAAATAACTAGAGGCCATCTTATGATGGATTCACACCGGCCAAATCAGGGCCGAATTACTTCCCCCCCCCTTGTTCAGACCCCCCCCCCATCTTCAACTCAGCCTTCATTTAGATCTCAGCTACACAGCTGTAAAGTTTCCTGACTGCAGCCTCACGGTTGTGACAGACAGACGTATAAACACCTGGCAAAGTATTTAAAACCTCCTCTGTAGTAGTTCATGTTACAACATGGAGATTTATCTTCAACACAAGAGTCGTCCAAACTTTCTCAGGAAATAAGAAGTGAAGTAGAAACATTATATTTAACTTTACAGAGCCAGAAACTAACCCTGAAGAGACCAAAGACTAACGTGGTGTTAAAGTACCAAACAGCAACTTACAGTTACACACACACACACACACACACACACACACACACACACACACACACACACACACAGGATCTGTAAGACAGAAATAAAGGATCTATAAGACAGAAATAAAGGATCTATAAGACAGAAATAAAGGATCTATAAGACAGTAACTCGGCCAGATACCCACACCACATGGCGGTGGATCTTTGTGAATAAGACTCCAGTTTTAATTCATCCCAAGTCCAGTTGTGTTGGTTTCTCTGCAGCTTTCTGCTCTTAAACTAAACTAACCACAGCTGGAGTTCACGAGTCAAACGTTACAGACATTAGAGTTAAATTACCTTCAGCTGGAGCTTCACACGGAGAGAAAAAGCTGCGACACTAAATCTGGAAAGTGAAAGTAAACTTTAAACAGGAAACAAGAGCAGTGGCGGTTCTAGGGGGGGGGGGGGGCAAGGGTCCCCTCGTTATATTAAGCCTCAACCCCCCCCTCTGGCCCCCCTAACTGTGGCAAATACTTTAATACATCTTTATCCCCAAAAAAGGGATATTATTGATGTGCAGTGATATATGAAATGTAGGTTAACACAGATTGAGTATTCTTGTGTTTATTGTTATATGTTTATCAGTCTTTGGAGAACCAAACCTATGGGGTGATTAATGTATTTGGTTCCCCTGAAATCACATGTGACCCCAGCCTGGCCCCTCCATTTGAAATGGTCTAGAACCGCCACTGAACGGCCAGAGAGGCGCAGCATTACCAAATATAGGAAATAATAAATGGAACTTCTGACAGTTAACATGTAATAACAAATATAATAGAGTTGTTTTTAAATCTAAAGTATGTTTTGATTATAACAGAGGATGGCGTGTTGAGAGTACACACAGACTCCCCCCATCTCTCTCCCCCTTTCATATCTATCCTCTTTCACTATAATAAAGGGAAAAGCCCCAAAAAAATAATCTTTAAAAAAACAATGAGACCGTTGGCTGGTTGGTTTACTCCAACATTCATCCAGACGCCTAACTGCACTAGTTGGAACAATATACAATACTTAATATAATATAACACTAAATCACAATATCAGTAACGTTATCTCCAAATAACAATATTTCCATCGGCTGTTCTTCAGTGGAAAGTTTATATTCACTGTACCAACGGCACCTTTATACTCACATAACACATACACTAAATGGGGTATCTGTCATTTTTACAAATATATACTAAAGTAAATAATACATTCTGTTTAAAAAAAAATAAAATGTTTATTAAGTATTACAAAATGAATACATAAAATGTATTAAAATGTAATTTATAAAGTGGGGTGAGTGTGTAAGATAAAAAAATAGAAATTAAACTAATAAAATCTGTAAACATGTTTTAATGTGTGAATATGTGTTGTGGCGCTCTGCTTGTAGTTCCTGCTGATGTCACCAGAGGGCGCCATGATGTCATCACCAGCTCAGAGATGCTGTTTCTGAATTAGATTAGATTCAACTTTATTGTCATTGTGCAGAGCACAAGTACAAAGACAACAAAATGCAGTTTACATCCAACCAGAAGTGCAAAAAAAGCAGAAAAGTGCAATGTGATATACAAAGTATAGACAGGTGGTGCATAGGCAGGACATGAAATATAGTGCAGTGTTATAAGAGCAGAATAAATATGGCTATGTAATATGAACAGTGTATGAATAACATGTACAGATGTATGTGCAACGTAGTAGCAGTGACATTATAATAGTAGTAAGAGTAATATAGATATATGCAGTGTACCGTGTGGTCCTGTGGATGTTTTAATGTGGATTAAGACGAGGAGATTTAGAAGAGCGTCGAGCTACGGCTTCATCCTGAGGAAACCTACAACATTTTATAACTTAAATTCGTGCATACTAATATATCTGAATGCAGGAATTTAGACGTCAGAAGTTTGTTCTCGCCACTGTTGCACCAAATGATTGCTGAGAGTGTGGTCTACACCTCCTCTAACTGTAGAGGGTCCTGATTAGGATTGGACTCTACTTCCTGTTGGAGGAGTGCCAGCTCATAGTGACCAGTTCCATATTATGGTGCTTACCCACTGCTAGAAGCAGCTCTACTCGGCTCGGCTCTGCTCGGCCGCTGGTGCCCCGTCCTCCTTTTTCCATTGCAGATTTAGTACCGCGTGGCTGGTCGTCATAGCGACACCGCAGAAACTGCCATGACCTAACGCGACACACACACAGAACGTTGTTTTTGCTAGAAGACACATTTAGTTTCTAAAGAAGCTGGAGGCAGCAAAAAAAAACACACAGCTGGCTAAACTATTTAACAATGGCGGGTTTGTTCAGGACACCCCCGTCTGTCGCTAGCAATGATGACGCAGTGATTAGTGACGATTCTCTCCGACCAATCAGGAGTCGGCAGGTTTTCACGTCACCTTTTGGTATCGCCTCAGCTCGCTGGAACCTGGATGGAGGTGATACTAAAAAAAGTATCTGTTGGCAGGTACCAGGGACTTTTATCAGAATGGAAAAACTAAAAAGGCGAGTAGAGGCGAGCAGGTACCATGTGATGGAAAAACACCATTAGTAGATTTAGTTAGAGAATAAAAGAGCTGAGTCATGTTGTCTCCACATCAGTCCTGTCAGTGAACAGACCGACCGACACTAACTGCTGCTGACAGCTTTCTGATCTTCATCACAAGAGTCCTTCACACGTTCTCAGGAAATAAGAAGTGAAGTAGAAACATTATATTTAACATCACAGAGCCACAAACTAACCCTGAAGAGACCAAAGACTAACTTGGCAGAAAAATCACAATTAGATATTTTCCCCACATGGTTGAGTCCTAATGTCCAGATAACTAACGTGGAGAGAAAACTACGTACACATAGGCAGGATTTATTGTTTTTTTTAAGGTTTTTGTTGCTTTTTTCAGAGTTTTAGTCGCCTTTTTGGAATAATTTTGACAATTTTTGAGTTTTTTTTTTTATATTTTAGCCCAAAGTCCACAGAGGCAGCCCGGCTGGTAACTGATCTTGATCAGAGCAGCTGGAAATGATGATTACATTTCATTGGACAATTGTGTTGTATAATGACAATAAAGCCGAACCTTGAACACACACACACACACACACACACACACACAGCCATACACACACACACACACACACACACACACACACACACACACACACACACACACACACACACAGACACACACACAGACACACACATACAGACACAGACACACACACACACACATACAGACACAGACACACACACACACACACACACACACACACACAAACACACACAGACACACACACACACACAGCCAGAAACCAACCCTGAAGAGACCAAAGACTAACGTGTTGTTAACGTATCAAACAGCAACTTACAGTTTCTTCAAACAGTCAGAAGAGTTGATGAAGAAGAGTTGATGAAGAAGAGGGTCACTCTCCGCCTGGAGAAAAATCTCTGACACAGGTGAGCTGTTCCCTGGAATGAGTCCAAGCTCCACCTCCACAGGAGGAGGAAGAGGAGGAAGAGGAGGAGGAGGAGGAGACAGAAAGAATCCTGTAGAACCAGAAACACTGTGCCAACAGAGATCAGAGGAGCAGTAACTCTTCATAACAACCAGCAGTGATAAACAGGAAATTAAACTTCAGTTAAAAGTTATTTTAACTGTTAACAAACAACGACATGATGATTTATAATGTTACTGATTATTGGTAATGTTGTCATTTGTTATTTTAGAGAGAAATACCAAAATAAAGAACAATCAAACTAACCCAAAGTCCCCAGTTAGTCTTCATCTCTGAGCTGGTGATGACGTCATGGCGCCCTCTGGTGACATCAGCAGGAACTACAAGCAGAGCTCCACCAATCATATTCACACATTAAAACATGTTGACATATTTTATTAGTTTCATTTCTATGTTTTTTATCTTACACAGTCACCCAACTTCAAAAATTACATTTTAATACATTTTATGTATTTATTTGGTAATACTATATCCCTTTATTTTAATTGTTCTTATTATATATACATACATTATTTTAATTAATTATTTTAAAAACGTAATCATTTACACAGTAAATCTGAAAGATATGACATGTTTTTATGAATGATTTTCAGACTTTGATGTGATGTATTGATCCTGTAATGGATGAATGTGAAGAATGTGGATGTAATGGAGCTGTGAGAGTGTAATCTGTTCCTCTGAGATGAAGTGAAGGACTAAATGTTTGAATCCAAGCTGCAGCAGTGCTGCTGTGAGCTGTCATGGTGTTTGATCCAGAGAGAGCAGACAGACTCCAGGGTGATAACAACTTTGGAGACATTCTCAGTATGTTCTACAAAGATATGAATAGCTCGGTTATAATTCATCTCAATAACTCTAAAAGATTTCTAACTAATAGTGTCTCGGCTAGTGACGTAGAAAGCCGTGCAGATGTTGACCAGCTCACCCAGAGACTGAAGGCAGGACACATTCAGAAACCGTATCTCACTCTAAACACTATGGATGGTTTATCAAAGTTTGGATGCGTGTGGAAGCACCAGAGACACAAAATAACTCCACAAATCACAGAAAAAGAGATTTTTTTTCATAATATGGGCACTTAAAAAAATAAAATAAAAACGTGCCATGAATTGGAGAATAATCAGTTTTTACAATCTTTAAATATGTGATATGCCTCTGAGTCGTGTGATGCGTCTGAACAGCCTCATCTGGTGGTTGACTGTCATTGTGCTATCTATCATCGTTCACCTAAAGGAGGGAATTGAACCCCCGACACAACAGTCCAAACGTCAACATCATTAATAATACATTATAAAATACAAATAAACGACTCAAAGTAATTTAAAATAGTTACTATAATAGTTACTAGTTAATACTTACTAATGTAAATAAAAATTATATATATATATATATATATATATATATATATATATATATATATATATATATATATATATATGTGTGTGTGTGTGTGTGTGTGTGTGTGTGTGTGTGTGTGTGTGTGTGTGTATATGATGTTGATAATTTGTTCTCTGGTTTATGTACACCTCTTCCTGATACTCCCACGAAAAGCCCAAATCCCAAGAAGGTCTGCACCAAAAAAGAGGAAACGTTATCAAATGCTGACATCCTAAAAGCCATTAATGGCTTGAATGACCGTTTTTTGAAGTTTGAAGAAATGATAATGAAAAATACAGCTGAGATTGCTGGAGTGCAGGAAAATGTGAATGGGCTGGAAATCCAGTGGAAAGGAACTGATGACACAGTGAAGAAGATGAGTGACCAGATGACAACCTTGAGGAGAAACAAGAAGAGTCGGAGCGGTACAGTAGGAGATGGGATCTCCGTCTTCTGAATCTCCCAGAAAGCAGCAACGAGGATGTGAGGAAGGAGGTGCTGGAGATTATCGCTGAAATCATCCCAGAGGAAAAGAGCAAGCTTGGATTCATGGTGGACACCGTGCACAGCTTCCCTCAACGCCGACGTCATGAAGAGAAAGAATCTCCGGATGACTGAGGATTTAACCCAACAGGAGAGACAGCGCAGAAATAAACTTTGGCCTCTTGTGAAGCAAGCGCGCGCTGACGGAAAGAAAACTAAATGGCAGGGTCCTGCTGCCATCATTAACGGTGTGAGACACACTGCCTAACTTGTTATATTTCCATTAATATGAGGTAAAATGTTCACACTGCTTAACTTGCTAAACTTCCCTTAATGTGAGGTAAAATGTTTAAGTTAAATATGCCACCCAATCTTAAGGGGTAATTTTGTTCTCCCTGTATACAATTCAAAGGGCAATATGTTCACTCCACTAGTTAAAATAAGATTTTTTTTTAGGAGTTAATTGAGGTTCTCATGTTCAGAGCTTCCCACTTGACGGTGAGTTAATCTCTGATATTCCCTATCTCAGAGTATCTTTTCCTTAACTAGTTCCTATAACCTTAACAGACATCCAGTTCAGATTTTTCTCTGTTTTCCTTCATTATGACAGACTTCCCTTTTAGTTCCTTAAAAATAATATCTTTTAATGTCAGGGGTATACGTGACAGCACCAAAAGGAAATACATTTTTTTGTTCAGTAGACTAAATAATGCTGATTTGATATTTTTACAAGAGACTGATTCCGTGGACAGTGATGTGAAATTTTGGAGTGCTCAATGGGGCGATAAATGTTATTTTTGTCATGCCTCTCAACAATCAGCAGGTGGCGCCATTCACCTTAACAATTTTAAAGGAGATATAGTTGAATCAATGATCTCCAATGAGGGCAGATGGATAATCTTGGTTTTCAAATTAGACAATTCCTTCTTTATAGTTTGCAATTTATATAACTATAACAATACAGCTCTAGCAAAAAATATGTTTTTACAACTCTGTATGAAACGTGAAGCCTTTAAAAACAAATATAAGGATGCACACTTGATTATTGGAGGCGATTATAACGATGCTCCAGATCAGTGGTCCCCAACCTTTTTTTCTTGGCGCCCCCCCCTACTTATGTCTAAGAAAAGCTGAGCCCCCCCTCCGAAACCGAAGTTGAGGTAACTTTCCCTTACTTTCTTTTTTGATAGAGAGGAGTTATCAGCACTTATACGTTTCTCCGCCATGTCTATCAGCTGACCTGATGACAGCAGGGTCCCAGGTTAAGAGGTCCCGGAGGTCTGGCCTACTAAGTAGCCTGCCTACAAGTTTAAGCAAAAACAAAAATACATAGTTTTCATACAGACCTTTATATACATTATATATTCTAGTGTAATATCATAATTTGTTTAACATGTGCAAATATTTTTTTTTTACCTCAACCTCAAACCAGATAAAGACTTGCGCCCCCCATGTGATCTTTGCCGCCCCCCTTAGTGGTCCCCGGACCCCAGGTTGGGAACCACTGCTCCAGATGATCTTGTAGATAGAGTACCTGTAAGATTAATTCCACTTTCAAAATTCAAAAGTACTGCATATATTTGTGAACAACTGGCAGTTATAGATATTTGGCTTTTTTAAACCCTGACATTAAGGAATTTACATGGAGCAACGTCAGCAGGTCCTTACAGTCTAGAACTGATCTATGGCTTATATCTCCCTCTTGTCTGCAATTTGTGTCAGAATCATTACATAGCTATGCCCCACTTTCTGATCTTAAATTAATTTCAATTCACTTAGTAGGAACAAAACAACAAAATGGTAATATACGTAGTTATTGGAAACTAAATAATAATTTATTAAAAGATGATGAGTTTTGTGATTCAGTCAAAAAAACAGCCAAAAGCATATTTGGTAATAACGAAGGGAATCACATACAAAAATGGGAATATTTCCAAGTTTAAAATTAGAGAAATAGCAATTAAACGAAGAAAAGTAATAAAAAAAAATAACTTAGCTAAAGATATAAATATTATGGATAAATTGAATGTTTTAATGAGTAAGGATAATCTTTCAGAGGAAGAAGAAATAACGTTGAAAACATTAAAAGACGAAATAGATAATATGTATATTGAAATGGCTAAAGGGGCATTTGTAAGGTCTCGAGCAAAATGGTTGGAACAAGGGGAAAGAAATTCAAGTTACTTCTTTGCTTTAGAGAAGAGAAATCGTAAGAGAAATAATTTAACTACTCTTAAAATTAATGATAACATCACCTCTAATTCTTTAGACATTTCAAGATATGTTGGTACATTTTATAGCAATATATATATATATATATATATATATATATATATATATATATATATATATATATATATATATATATATATATAAAATATTCAGTTTGATGAATGTGATAGATTTATCGAGTCCGTTAAAGCATTTACACCAACTATATCTGAACAATTTAAAATGGACTGCGAACGTCCCATTACTAAAGTGGAAATCTCAGAGGCTGTTAGCTCAATGAAAAAAGGGAAATCTCCGGGTAATGATGGGCTTTCAGTCGAATTTTATTTGCATTTTCGGGAAACTACTTAAAATCCTCTATTTGATTTATTCAAAGAATGCACTTTAAAAAAGGAAATGTCCACAAGTATGAAGCAAGGTTTAATAAGTCTTCTCCCTAAACCTGATAAAGATCACTTATTGATAGAAAATTGGAGACCTATTACGCTCTTAAATATCGACTACAAAATTGTATCATAAGTTTTTGCTAAATGATTAAAAAGAGGTCTTCATGAGATAATAAGTGAAACACAAACAGGTTTTCTGTCTAACCGTCACATTAGCTCTAATATAAGACTTGTTCTCGACCTGCTGGACTATTCTGATAACATCAATACTGACGCACTGATAGTATTCCTTCATTTTTATAAAGCATTTCATACGGTAGAACACTATTTTTACTCAAAGCACTTCAAATTTTTGATTTCGGACAACATTTTATATCTACAGTTGAGATGTTTTATAAATATATTGATAGTTCTGTGATATTATATCCAAACACCACAAAAAGATTTCCTGTACTGAGATCAGTTCGCCAGGGCTGCCCTATTTCACCGTTCTTGTTCCTGCTGGTGGTTGAATTACTGTCATTACATATTCAACATAATCCTATTATTAAAGGTTTGTCTATTTTTGGTAAGGAAATTAGAGTTACTCAACTAGCGGATGATACGGCTCTCTTTTTGAGTGACAAACATCAGATTGAATATGCTATATCCCTAATTGACCAATTTTTCAACAAATCTAAATGTGAAATTTTATGTTTGTATCAGACTGAAGAGGAAAATATGTTTAATATACCTGTTAAGAAATGTGTATGATATTTAGGTATTCATATCTGCAAGGACCACAAGGAACGTCAACAACTTAATCTTTCGTCTAAATTGAAGAAGACTAAAACCATGCTGAATTTACGGCTTCAAAGAGACATTTCTATTCTAGGTAGGATTCTTTAGACTAAAGCAGAAGGGATTTCAAGATGTGTCTACCCTGCCCTCTCTCTCAATGTCCATGATTCAACATGTAAAGACATGAATTCCATATTTACGAATTTTGTATGGAAAAACAGACACCACCATTTACAAAAAGCGGTGCTCTCTGGTTGTAAGGATGAAGGTGGATTTGAACTTCTGGACTTTTTGGACTTGAATTACACCTTTAAGGTGAAATGGTTGAAGGAAAGTTTGAGAGCACCAGTCTTTATAGTACTTTATCCCCAATAACATCTTTAATAGTGTAGGAGGTCTTAAATTTGTATTGAAATGTAACTACAATATTACAAGATTGCCGTTAAAACTATCCCGATTTTATCAACAAGCTCTTTTGGCCTGGAAGCTGTGTCCTTCTCACAACTTTTCTCCACACAAGTCTATCTTATGGAATAATGAATGCATCACTAGGGGGAACAAGTCACTCTATTTGCAACAATGGATCGATAGAGATATTATCTTCATAAAAGATCTTTTTGATTGTAATGGTCAATTACTTAATTATGAATATTTTCTCAGAGAGAAGGCATTCCCAATAACGTTCAAAGAATATAATTCAGTTTTCAAATCTATACCTAATGGCATATTAGAATGAATGAAAAGTTAACTAAAACAAAATGAAGTTACTGGTTTTAATTTTACTCTTTATATAAACGGTATGGATATTATGAGCAGCACTTGTACTAATAAGCACATTAGAAAATGCTTTCTAAATTTAAAGAAAATAACTATAACTATAATAAATTCCTCTGGAGTTCTCATTTCACTGATGTTAACTGGCTTAGGGCATGGCTTGTTCCCTTTAGATGTTGTATCACAAACAAAGTTAGGGAATTACATTTGAAAATATTACATAATATATACCCTACAAACCTATTTGTATCTAAATTCATGCCTGTTGATGATTATTGTAGTTTTTGTAAAACAGAATGAGAGTCGTTAACCCATCTTTTTATGGTTGTTCATTTTGTATTGCATTTTGGAAAAGCTTTGAAGATTATATGGTATCTAAAACAAAAACAAAACATACAATCGCACTTGAAGGGAAACATATTATTATTTTGAAAGTAAAGATAGAAAGTTATGTAATATTGTAAATTTCTTTATTTTATTAGGTAAGCTCCATATTCGTAAGGTGAAATTTTCCAGATCAACACCGAGCTTCAGACTATTCCAGGTTGAATCTGACATGTACCTTGACCCCGCATTTCCACAGGATGTGGAACTCCGCCGTCCGTCAATACCCACCGGGTCCGGATTTGTTGTGTAGCGGCTGCGGCCAGCCGCGAATTCACGTATGTTTGCGCGATATAACAGGATGTAGTTTCTATAAACAGAACCACAAAACCAACAACAGTTAGTTTCCATCCAGAGGAGTAGAGGGGAAACTACTCTGAGCTGTGTTTTCAAGGTGTAGTGCAGGGAGATATGACCTGCCGTGAGCACGCTGTATTTTATTTTGAAAAGTAACCTGATGTTTTTATTTTGTTTCTGTACTCGACTTCCTGTCCCGCACAATCTGAATTGTGCTGAATTGCTGCGGAGCTCTCCGTCGTCCGTCAAAAATAGAAGCTCTGCGTATCTGCTGCGGAGGGCTGCAGACTGACGGAGCTGGGACGGAGTCGGGACGCAGACGTTCTGCAGTCTCAGTGTGGAAATACACACAT
>NC_050177.1:32674622-32694622 GCF_008315115.2 Sander lucioperca
ATTTTCTTAGCCTCCCTTTCAAATACAACATTGAAATTACTAGACAAAAAATTATATCCTGAGAAAAGTGGATTTTGAGGGGTATAGCTCCATAGAGTCCCATTCATTCTGCACTGGCCTGTGAGCGCCCCCTATATGGAACTCTGGTGGAACTGCAACCAGTTCAGAAGCCGGAAGTAACGAGAGAGTGGAACTTCTTCCCATATTAGAAATTCTTTGCTATCGTTCCGTTGCTCTTTTTTTCTTCTTCTCTCTAAAAATCAGTGTAGCATTTTTCCCCCCCTATGCAGCGCCACCACTGCCACCTACTGGACAAATATGGTGTGCAAAGAAAATATAACTACAAGTAATCAAGAATACATTAATATAATATAATATTAAACTAGAAATAACCTAATCCTGTTTGTAGGCTATTTTTGAGTGGGTTACACTAACATGACAGCTAACTGTGCTAACACAACAGCTAATTATGCTAACACGACAGCTAATTATGCTAACACTACAGCTAACTCTGCTAAGACGACAGCTAATTATGCTAACACAACAGCTAACTCCTTATACACAACAGCTAACTCTGCTAACACTATATCTAACTTGGCTAACACAACAGCTAACTCTGCTAAAACAACAGCTAACTCTGCTAAGACGACAGCTAATTATGCTAACACAACAGCTATATCCTCTAACACAACAGATAACTCCTCTAACACAACAGCTAACTCTACTATCACAACAGCTATCTCTGCTAACACAACAGCTAATTATGCTAACACTACAGCTAACTCTGCTAACACTATATCTAACTCTGTTAACACAACAGCTAACTCCTCTAACACAACAGCTATCTCTGCTAACACAACAGCTAATTATGCTAACACTACAGATAACTCCTCATACACAACAGCTAATTATGCTAACACAATAGCTAACTCTGCTAACAACACAGCTAACTCCTCTAACTCAAAAGCTAACTCTGCTAACACCACAGCTATATCCTCTAACACAACAGATAACTCCTCTAACACAACAGCTATCTCTGCTAACACAACAGCTAACTTTGCTAACACGACAGCTAACTGTGCTAAAACTATATCTAACTCGGCTAACACAACAGCAAACTTTGCTAAGACGACAGCTAATTATGCTAACACTACAGCTAACTCTGCTATAACAACAGCTAACTCCTCTTTTCAAAAAGATCCAGATCTCAGGGAAACACATACAGCTTCACGTTAGGAACACATACATTAGACCACTGTACACATTACAATTATTTAGGACTGAAAATAAGTTCCACTGGAAGTTTTAACCCAGCAATAATGGAGCTGAGAGAGAAAGCACGCAGGGCATTTTATGCAATAAAAAGTCAAATCTACATTAAAATCCCAATTATAATCTGGCTCTAATTATTTGAATCTGTAATAGAACCAATTCTCCTCTATGGTAGTGAGGTGTGAGGTCCTATTTCCTACCAGAATTCGGCCCATTTGGACAAAAACCCAGTTGAAATCCTGCATCTAGAGTTCTGTAAAAGCATCTTACAGGTACACAGAAAAACCACCAACAACGCCTGCAGAGCTGAATTAGGCCAATTCCCATCATTTATCAAAATTCAAAAACGTGCAATCAAATATTGGCTACATCTAAAAAACAGTGACCCCCCACTCCTACCAGCAGGCCGATATTTTTCGCTATGATCGGGCCGAGCCGGGCAGGGCCCTTGATCAAGCATTTGTGTTTTTTCAATCATTACTTTATTAGCCTTATTCGGTGGGGAGCAAGCTCTGCCTCTCCAGCTTCTCCCGTAGCTCTGGGTGGATGTCCTGCACTGACTTGAGTGTGAGGTAAACTGGGCTACATCGTGTCTCCCCCATCTGCAGCACTGTTGTCGGCCAGTGCGTCAGCATGCAGACCGTGGCGAAGGACAGTATTAATTAGGTGATCGAGACAAGAAAGTCTCCTATATGGTTCCAGGGCTTTGATTATGAGCAACATAATTGATCTGTTACCCACACTATTCGGCTGAGGGAGCTAGGGTCGAGTTATTATTTTTTTTTTTACGTTTCTTCATTCAGATCCATTTGCGATCCATAAGCTGCTCATCATGTGAAGAAAAAGTACACCCACCTTTCTTTCATTAACTTTACATCTAAAAATGTAAATGAACTTGCAGCGTATACAATATATAAAATACATATGAAATTTATAAATATATATATTTATTTTAGAAATGAATATATAGGCCTTTAATTATAAGAATATAATTTTCTGATTCTGATAATCTCTTGGCCAGCAGAGAAGGCCATGCTGGCCCTGACGGCCCACCTCTGATCTACAGATCGAGTTATAACAACGAATATTCTGATTAATAGTGGATGGCTAATATGTAATGACTTTCATTACTCCAAGATGGCGCCGCAGAATGGCGACACAGTGTGTTGGAGCGCTCTGTTTTGTTTTGTTTTGTGTTTTAATTCTGTTTCTTGCGATGGTACCCGGATCTCATTCACAAGTGAAGAGCTCGTGAACTTCAGGGCAACAACACCATCAGTCTTATTTCCCACTTTTCTTCTCCCTTCACTGGAAATTTTGGACATTCTGGTCAAAGGTGCGCTCACCTTTGCTCATGCAGCGAAACGCCGGAGGAGAGGGAAACGGGCCGGTGCGCTGGTGCGTCTCCGCCAGCGAGGATCACGCACACCGTTACCTGGAATATTCCTCTCTAACGTGCGCTCTCTGCCCAACAAAGTGGAGGAATTACAACTGCTGTTGAGGGGAAACAGGGACTTTTCTTCATCTGCTGTTTTGTGCTTCACGGAGACGTGGCTCTGTGGAATAATACTGGACTCTGCGCTGCAGCTGGCAGGCTTCCAGCTTTTCAGAACGGACAGAGACACAGGTCTCTCCGGCAAAACTAAAGGTGGAGGAATCTGTTTCCACATCAACAGCGGTTGGTGCAACGACGTGACAGTGATCCAGCAGTATTGTTCTCCTGACCTGGAGTATTTCACCATAAACTGTAAGCCTTTTTATTCACCCCGTGAGTTCCATTCATTCATTCTGGTCGGTGTTTACATCTCACCGCAGGCCAACGTGCAGGACGCGCAGCGCATGCTTGCCGACCAGATACTGTGTGTGGAGCGGACCAACCCGGACTCCCTAGTTATTGTCCTTGGTGACTTTAATAAAGGGAACCTCACTCATGAACTCCCTAAATATAGACAACATATTAAATGCCCGACCAGAGAGGAGAACATTCTGGATCACTGTTACACCACAGTCAGGGATGCTTATCACGCCGTCCCCCGTGCTGCACTGGGACACTCTGACCGCGTCATGGTCCACCTGATCCCCGCCTACAGGCAGAAACTAAAGCTCTGCAAACCTGTAGCGAGGACATCAAGGAAGTGGACCAGTGAGGCTGTGGAGGATCTCCAGTCGTGTTTGGATTGTACTGACTGGGATGTGTTCAGGACTGCTACCAACAGTCTGGATGAGTACACAGAGGCTGTGACGTCATACATCAGCTTCTGTGAGGACTGCAGTGTTCCATCAAGCACCAGGGTGAGTTACAACAATGACAAACCCTGGTTCACAGCCAAACTCAGAAGGTTAAGGCTGGCTTAGGAAGACTCGTTCAGGAGTGGGGACAAAGACAGATTTAAAGAGTCAAAGTACAAATGTAGCAAGGCAGTGAAGGAGGCTAAACATCGGTACTCTGAGAAGCTCCAACGCTCTTCTGTTCTCAGCTAATGACTCTGCGACTGTCTGGAAAGGACTTAGGCAGATCACCAACTTCAAGCCTAAAACCCCCCACTCCTTCAATGACCGACACCTAGCCAACGACCTGAACGAGTTCTACTGTCGATTTGAAAGACAAAAGGACAGTCCTGACACCATCCCCCACGACACCTCCCTACAGCTACAGCCACTGTGCATCACCTCCACCTCGCCCACCTCAGCAGGGTCCTGGGCCCCCCCACCAATGCCCTCCTTAAAGGTCCCCTCCACCTCCACCCCCCCTCCCACCTCAGTGATGACTCTCTCCATTCACGAGAGGGACGTCAACAGACTCTTTAGGAGACAGAATCCCAGGAAAGCTGCTGGACCGGATGCTGTCTCCCCATCCAGCTTGAAGCACTGCGCTGACCAGCTGTCTCCAGTGTTCACAGACATTTTTAACACCTCACTGGAGACATGTCACGTGCCAGCCTGCTTCAAGACCTCAACCATAATCCCTGTCCCCAAGAAGCCAAGGACCACAGGACTTAATGACTTCAGACCCGTCGCCCTGACCTCTGTGGTTATGAAGTCCTTTGAGCGCCTTGTGCTTTCACACCTCAAAGACATCACCGACCCCCTCCTGGACCCCCTGCAGTTTGCCTACAGAGCCAATAGGTCTGTAGACGATGCAGTCAACCTGGCCCTCCACTACATCCTCCGGCACCTGGACTCCGCAGGAACCTACGCCAGGATCCTGTTTGTGGACTTCAGCTCTGCCTTCAATACCATCATCCTGGCTCTGCTTCAGGAGAAACTCTCCCAGATTGGTGTGCCTGACTCCACCTGCAGGTGGATCACTGACTTCCTGTCTGACAGGAAGCAGCATGTGAAGCTGGGGAAACACGTCTCCGACTCACAGACCATCAGCACCGGATCCCCCCAGGGCTGCGTTCTTTCTTCTCTGCTCTTCTCCCTGTACACCAACAGCTGCACCTCCAGTCACCAGTCCATCAAGCTTCTGAAGTTTGCGGACGACACCTCCCTCATCGGACTCATCTCTGATGGAGACGAGTCCGCCTACAGGTGGGAGGCTGACCACCTGGTGAAGTGGTGCAAGCAAAACAATCTAGAGCTCAACGCTCTAAAGACAGTGGAGATGGTTGTGGACTTCAGAAAGAACCCAGCCCCACCTGCCCCCATCACCCTCTGTTGCTCCACAATTGACACTGTGGAGACTTTCCGCTTCCTGGGAACTACCATCTCCCAGGACCTCAAGTGGGAGCTGAACATCAGCTCCCTCGTCAAGAAAGCACAACAGAGGATGTACTTCCTGCGGCAACTGAAGAAATTCAACCTGCCAAAGACAATGATGGTGCACTTCTACACAGCCATCATTGAGTCCATCCTCACATCCTCCATCATCATCTGGTACGCTGCTGCCACTGCCAAGGACAAGGGCAGGCTGCAGCGTGTCATTCGGTCAGCTGAGAAGGTGATTGGCTGCAATCTGCCGCCGCTCCAGGACCTATACACCACCAGGACTCTGAAGCGTGCTGGAAAGATTGTGGCTGACCCCTCCCACCCCGGACACAAGCTCTTTGAGTCACTCTCCTCTGGCAGGAGGCTGAGGTCCATCAGGACCAAAACCTCACGCCACATAAACAGTTTTTTCCCCTCCGCCACTAGTCTTATTAACAAG
This sequence comes from Sander lucioperca, assembly GCF_008315115.2. Lineage (NCBI taxonomy): Eukaryota > Metazoa > Chordata > Actinopteri > Perciformes > Percidae > Sander > Sander lucioperca. The sequence goes on from NC_050177.1 coordinate 32,680,045, forward strand.
GCCCGGAATCCATCCTGACTCTCTCCAAACTACTCCTCTGGCTCCTCATGCCACTGTACCTACTCTGCTGTAGCGTCCCTCTTCACAACTTATTTTACTATTTATTTAAATTTATTTTATCGTTATTAATACGTACTGTGTGTATATGTTTATACTTATATTGTTTATATCTTTTTATCCTTCTTATATTTGTATGTGTGACATGCTCCAACAACACCATGACAAATTCCTCGTATGTGCATCAGAAAGGGCTTTATTGCCAAGTACTGGCAATAAAGCCCTTTCTGATTCTGATTCTGAACAAGAGTTTTCATACTCAACATAACTTTCTTTTTTTAACTTAATTTTTGTATGATCAGTGTGATTTTTTTATTTTTTTGGTTCTTTTTTATTTTTTTTTATTTCCACACCAGGTGTGTGTGTGTGTGTGTGTGTGTATGTGTAACAGAGAGAGAGAGAGAACAAGAGAGGGGGGCGGGGGGGACTGTGTTCTACGGATCAAATAGTCCGACGCTGTTTTTCAGATCTGTTTAGAGCCAGCTGACGGTTTAAAAAAGAAAAAAAAATCTCAGGCAGGCAGAGACGCAACGCGAGTCCCATTCTACCAAGCACCACGTCTGGACAAACCCCACGTTTATCAGAACTCTACTGGTTAATAAGGAAGTACTACAAACCGAAGTAAAAAACAAACCTGAAGCTGAAAAAACGAGGAGCATCTCGCTGCAGTCTGCGGGAAGGCGGGGCTTGATGTCAAGACCCGCCCACATCCAAGTCAGTCATTTTTTTTTTTTTAACCTACGTCGTCTCCCCATACGCTCGAACGGACCAAAACGGTAGCAAAGCTGATATCCTCTTGTTTCACATTTAGATGACAGAAACTGATGTATGCTAAACACAAACGACATTTCATGCAACAACAGTGAACTGTAATTGGGCCCGTGTACTTTTTCGTTCATTTGATTTCCGACTTTGAAACGAAAAGAGTGGTTCGGAAATAACGTAATACTGCTCCGGTGAAAGCCTTGTTTTCATGAGCTTCTGGGGCTAGCTGCTAGCTAGCTCGGAAGCTACATCTGATGGCAGGCAGGTTGCTTATTAGCCAATGCTAAAGAGTATGGAAGTAGCCTACTAGTTTCCCCTGCTTTCTATCAATATTCCTATTTGTCTTTTGGTGTAGTTTGCTAACATGCTCGTAGACATGTAAATGAACTGTTTGCGTGCTAGCTAAGTCAACGGTCAACACCTTTTATATTGTAACGTGAAAGCTCAGGCTGTGTTAGCTTCAGCTAAACCACAGCCGCAACTTGCACTGCCCCGTTAAAATGCAACTTCAACCCTCGGATATAACGGTAATCACGTAGCGATTTTACTGTATCTAAACATCTGTATGTGTGTTCGACCTTTTGAAATACTTAGATTAGGTGCGTTACTGTGCAGGTAATATCCGAGGAGCATCTCGCATGATGGTGAATTCTACTGAACCAGACTGAGACCATTTAAAGGCTCAGGAACCCTTTGAAGGTGTTTTGGATTAATTAGCTGATTAGAGTGGGACACTTTGAGCCTAAAATATTGAACCATTGCACAATATTCTAATTTTTGGAGTTTCACCTGTATGCTTCTGGTTTACCTGTTAATTGTTAAAGTAAAATCGCCCCTTTGTACATTTGGTTGTGACTGAATTCTTGCTGTTAATATGAAAGTCCATAACGAAACAACACACCATTCTACTTTTGAGGGCTAAATTAAATGAAATATGGCTCGTTTTCTGTTTGAACACATTGTCATCAATATTAACAAGGTTTAAAATGACCCATTTTTCAAATTTGGATATCATTTCAAAATCAGAAATCAGTAGTAACTACATGAAAACTTCACTGTTGCATGAAATATCGTTTGTGTTTAGCCTACATCATCAGTTTCTATCTAATGTGAATCAAGAGACTATATCAGCTTCTATAAGGCTGTCTTTTTTTTAAATTTTTTTTTTTGTCTTCAAAAACCTTTATTATTCAAGTACAGATCCATAAACACAATGAAAACATTAAATGCATACATACATACACGAAAAAGGGGCGCATTAAATTTACATTAAAGAGGTTGTAAGGCATTGTAAATGTTCAGAGTCCAGATGGCTTTTTATTTGTCAGTCCTTTTCCAAGTTTCAAAATATAATTTCATGTCATTTTTAAATTGGTGACTAGCCTATTCGGTTTTCTTTCATATCATTTACATTTATAGATATAACATTTTCAAATAAAATTAAAAGATTCAAAATGAAAAACATGGCATTTATCCAAATAATTTTCTTCATAGTAAAGAAATTCTACCAGGCTGTCTTGGTCCGTTAGAGCGTATGGGGAATGACGTAAGCAAAAAAAATGGCTGACTTGGATGTGGCTTGACATCAAGCCCCGCCTTCCCGCAGACTGCAGCGAGATACACTTGGAAAAAACCCTAAACGTTAACGGAAAAGACCCGCGGACCTGAGTGACTGAGGGAGAGAGAGCTGTTCTGTGCAGAGCGGGACACAGCAACACAATACATCTGTATGTGTGTAGGGGAGGGGCGCTGTGACGACAAGCCTATCACAGAACGCAGACACAGTCAGCTAGTCAACGATTTTTATTCAATCCGAGCACAGATATTGACTCGTATTACTCGTATCATACTCGTACTCGGCAAAAGTGCTTTATCCGTACCGGATACTCGTTTCAGCCGAGTATCCGGCTCAACTCTACTGAACATAGCAGAGAGCAGAACAGACTATGTGCGCATTTACACATCATTAGATGAGTGTCTCAAAGAAACAAATGTACACACAGTGCGTACGGGATTACGGCTGTCTGCGCCACTGCCGCACTATCATTTACAGAGACCCAACAATTCCCCCAAGGGCAAGCATTTGGTGCAACAGTGGACCTTTCTCTGTAGAGAAACATCAATTACAATTACAATTACAATTACATCACAATTACATCACTCTAACACACACATATATTGTGTTTGCACAGTAGGGACTAGGAAAGAGCGTTTTGAGGGACTTTTTAACCTTAGAGTCGGTACTCTCCCAGCACAAGAGGAACTTTGTACAATAATTGGTCAAGATGTCAGTGTACGTCTCTGATCGAGCACATGAGCCATGCAGCAACGGCAACTGACATTTTAAACCTCTAGCTAACGAGTCTGCCAAAAGAGTAAATTAATGCTTCATCCACACACTCTTCTCACAGCGTAGAAAGCACATTGATTTGTGCTAAGCTAGGCTAAACCTGTCCTGGACCTCTCTGTCGAGTTGAAACTGATTTGATCCCGGGAAAGAGGGAAATAAAGGATGTTTCTTCAAAACACGGACAGTTCCTTTAACATGCAGATATCTGTCCAAACTACATCAATTATTAACAAGAGGGAGTTATTATTTTAGTTCCTGGAGATGTTCTCCTTTACAACTTCCTACACAAATATCTCCTTTTTGTTCATCAGTGTTTGTACCTGAGAGTGTCCAGTCTCCAGAGAGAATCCTTCAGTCCCGCTGACAGTAGCTTCACTCCTGAGTCTCCTGGATGATTGTAGCTCAGGTCCAGCTCTCTCAGATGGGAGGGGTTGAAGCTCAGAGCTGAGACCAGAGAAGAACAGCCTTCCTCTGAGATCAGACAGCCTGACAGACTGCAAACACACAGAACAACACACAGGAACCCTCTGTCAACACGTGGAGCCATGTGTTAGTTTTATGTTTGTTTGTTGTCCAGTTACATTTTGTTCCAGATTTAGAATACACCTTTAAAATCAACTGTTCTATTTAATTATTTAACAACAAAAGTAAACAATGAAAATCCTCACGGAAAGTAACTCTGAGTCTAGACATTAATAATTATATAATTAATAACTACTGCCCAAGTTTATCGTATCAACAGACACAAAGCAGCTGTTTCATCAACTAAAGTTAAATGGTCATCAGTTGAATAGGTTAATGAATCCTGACCTGTTGGTGATAGAGAATATAAAATCCATTTTCTAAACAGGTTGGAAACATGATAACTAATTGTGACTGAATGAGGAATAAAAAGATGTCAAGTATTCAAATTCACATACGATTTAAAAAAAAATGCCATAGCCATAGTTCATACTTTGTGCTTTACGACATATTATAAATGAGAAGAAAATGCTTTGGAAACATTCAAAGATTTCCAAATTGCTAAATTTTAAATCCTGACATGAGAAGGGTGGTTTAACTTTAATAAAGCTTAAAGTTTAGAGAAATGTCATATAAGAAGACGAATAACAATTGTGTTTATATGTTGAGTCTGGACTTTTGGTGATACTGTATATGAAATCCCTTCTCAGCATGTTTAAATACATGCTGCTCTACTCTAAACAAGTCTGAAACATGATAATTAATCGTGACAGAATTAAGCAATATTACACGAGAAGGTTTGATTTAACGTCATTATTGGCATGACAGTGAAGCGGCTAAACATGACTGAAGTGATAATATGACGTTAAATCAAACCCTCTCGTGTAATAAAGCGATTAACGGTTACCAACTAAATAAAAATTATAATCAAACTGTGTTCATATTGTGGGGCAATTAACTCTAAAAACTCTGAAAAGCAACAGAGACCATTTGTAGTCCCTCCCTGTTAAACGTTAGTCAGCCAGTCATCTTAAGCTAATGTTAGCTTTGTAATGGTAGAGATCGTGGAATTTTCCAAAACCTAATAACTACCACACATATAAACACCAAACTGATTGGCTAACTTAATCTGGTTATAATTAAAATATCTAGTGAAAAAAAAAATTAGCTACTATACGTCCGCGAACTTCATATTTATGTGTCAGTGGCACAGATGATGTGATCCAAACAGCTGATGTGATCCAAACAGCTGATGTGATCCAAACAGCTGATGTTATCCAAACTATTCCAGTAACAGTTAACTCCAGAGTTTAAAAATGTTGTTTCATCCAATGATTCACTTCTCACCCTCTTCCAACCATTCATCAAAACTAAGTCCTCCATATATATCAAAATTAACAACAAAACGATCCATTATATCATTATCGTAGGCTAACCTTACTGGTTTTAATGGTTTCATATTTTATTCTTTATGAAGTGATTCTAAATCAGAATAAATACTTTGGAAACATTCACATTTTTTGAATGTTTCCAAAGTATTTTTCAATACTGTTTTTTTTCAAAGATTATTGTTCTTGATCTGACCTGAGAGTCTCCAGTGTGCAGTGTGGACTCTTCAGTCCGACAGAGATCAGCTTCACTCCTGAATCCTGCAGGTCATTGTTGCTCAGGTCCAGTTCTCTCAGACTAGAGGACTGGGAGCTGAGAACTGAGGACAGAGCTTCACAGCTTCTCTCTGACAGGTTACAGCCACTCAGTCTGGAGAGATGACAGGAAAGAAAGAAGTTATTTATATGATGTCCTGTTGAAAGATAGCAGAGTAGTTAATGATGAATAAATCAAACTTACAGAGCTTTGTTGGAGGGACGGTAATAAAGAAGACAGATACCGATTGTGTTTAAATGTTAATTCTGGACTTTTGGTGACACAGTTTATGAAATCCCTTCTCAGCATGTTTAAATATCTAATTAATCGTGACTTAATTAAGCAATATTACACGAGAAGGTTTGATTTAACGTCATTATTGGCATGACAGTGAAGCAGCTAAACATGACTGAAGTGATAATATGACGTTAAATCAAACCCTCTCGTGTAATAAAGCGATTATACAACAACAGTTACCAACTAAATAAAAATTATAATAAAACTGTATTCATATTGTGGGGCAATTCACTCTCAAAATAAAGAAAAGCAACAGATACCATTTGTAGTCCCTCCCTGTTAAACGTTAGTCAGGCAGTCATCTTAAGCTAACGTTAGCTTTGTAATGGTAGAGATCGTGGAATTTTCCAAAATGTAATAACTGCCGCACATATAAACACCAAACTGCTTGGCTAACTTAATCTGGTTATAATTAAAATATCTAGTGAAAAAAAAACAATTAGCTACTATACGTCCGCGAACTTCATATTTACGTGTCAGTGGCACAGATGATGTGATCCAAACAGCTGATGTGATCCAAACAGCTGATGTGATCCAAACTATTCCAGTAACAGTTAACTCCAGAGTTTAAAAATTTTGTTTCATCCAATGATTCACTTCTCACCCTCTTCCAACCATTCATCAAAACTAAGTCCTCCATATAAATCAAAATTAACAACAGAACGATCCATTGTATCAATATCGTAGGCTAACCTTACTGGTTTTAATGGTTTCATATTTTATTCTTTATGAAGTGATTCTAAATCAGAATAAATACTTTGGAAACATTCATATTTTTTGAATGTTTCCAAAGTATTTTTCAATACTGTTTTTTTTCAAAGATTATTGTTCTTGATCTGACCTGAGAGTCTCCAGTGTGCAGTGTGGACTCTTCAGTCCGACAGAGATTAGCTTCACTCCTGAATCGTGCAGGTCATTGTTACTCAGGTCCAGCTCTCTCAGACTAGAGGACTGGGAGCTGAGAACTGAGGACAGAGCTTCACAGCTTCTCTCTGACAGGTTACAGCCACTCAGTCTGGAGAGATGACAGGAAAGAAAGAAGTTATTTATATAATGTCCTGTTGAAAGATAGCAGAGTATTTAATGATGAATAAATCAAACTTACAGAGCTTTGTTGGAGGGACGGTAATAAAGAAGACAGATACCGATTGTGTTTAAATGTTAATTCTGGACTTTTGGTGACACAGTATATGAAATCCCTTCTCAGCATGTTTAAATATCTAATTAATCGTGACTTAATTAAGCAATATTACACGAGAAGGTTTGATTTAACGTCATTATTGGCATGACAGTGAAGCAGCTAAACATGACTGAAGTGATAATATGACGTTAAATCAAACCCTCTCGTGTAATAAAGCGATTATACAGTTACCAACTAAATAAAAATTATAATCAAACTGTATTCATATTGTGGGGCAATTCACTCTCAAAATAAAGAAAAGCAACAGATACCATTTGTAGTCCCTCCCTGTTAAACGTTAGTCAGGCAGTCATCTTAAGCTAACGTTAGCTTGGTAATGGTAGAGATCGTGGAATTTTCCAAAACTTAATAACTACCACACATATAAACACCAAACTGCTTGGCTAACTTAATCTGGTTATAACTAAAATATCTAGTGAAAAAAAAAAATTAGCTACTATACGTCCGCAAACTTCATATTGACGTGTCAGTGGCACAGCTGATGTGATCCAAACAGATTAATAAATCCCACTTACAGAGCTTTGTTGGAGGCTTTGACCACTGGCAGCAGCCTCAGAAGAGCCTCCTCTGAAGCAGAGTATTTCTTCAGGTCAAACACGTCCAGATCTTTTTCTGATGACAGTAAGATGAAGACCAGAGCTGACCACTGAGCAGGAGACAGTTTATCTGTGGAGAGACTTCCTGATCTCAGGGACTGTTGGATCTCCTCCACTAGAGAACGATCATTCAGTTCATTCAGACAGTGGAACAGATTGATGCTTCTCTCTGCAGACAGATCCTCACTGATCTTCTTCTTGATGTACTCAACTGTTTCCTGACAGGTCTCTGAGCTACTTCCTGTCTGTGTCATCAGACCTCGTAGGAGAGTCTGATTGGTCTGCAGTGAAAGGCCCAGGAGGAAGCGAAGGAACAAGTCCAGGTGTCCATTTGGACTCTGTAAGGCTTCTTCCACGGCACTCTGATTGAGACATTTTATTTCAGCTTTGACTCTTAAGAATTTAGGCAGCCAGGAGGTTGTTTGTTCTTCTGACAGCAGGTTGACTCCAGAGTTGATGAATGTCAGATGGACATGAAGAGCAGCCAGAAACTCCTGAACACTCAGATGGACAAAGCAGAACACCTTGTCCTGGTACAGTCCTCTCTCCTCTTTAAAGATCTGTGTGAACACTCCTGAGTACACTGAGGCTGATCTGATATTGATCCCACACTCTGTCAGGTCTGATTCATAGAAGATCAGGTTGCCTTTCTGCAGCTGCTCAAAAGCCAGTTTTCCCAGAGACTCAATCATCTTCTTCGTCTCTTTATTCCAGTTTGAATCGGTCCCAGCTCCTCCACCATATTTGATGTTCTTCAGTTTGGACTGAACCACTAGGAAGTGGATGTACATCTCAGTCAGGGTCCTAGGCAGCTCTCCTCCCTCTCTGGTCTTCAACACGTCCTCCAGAACTGTGGCAGTGATCCAGCAGAAGACTGGGATGTGACACATGATGTGGAGGCTTTGTGATGTCTTGATGTGGGAGATGATTCTGCTGGCCTGCTCCTCATCTGTGTATCTCTTCCTGAAGTAGTCCTCCTTCTGGTGGTCAGTGAACCCTCTGACCTCGGTCACCATGTCAAAACACTCAGGAGGGATCTGATTGGCTGCTGCAGGTCGTGTGGTTATCCAGAGGCGAGCAGAGGGAAGCAGTTTCCCCCTTATGAGGTTTGTCAGCAGCACACCCACTGAGGTGGACATTGTAACATCAGTCAGGACCTCAGTGTTGTGGAAGTCCAGAGGAAGTCGACACTCATCCAGACCGTCAAAGATGAACACAACTTGGAACTCTTCAAACCTGCAGATTCCTGCTTCTTTGGTTTCACTGAAGAAGTGATCAACAAGTTCCACCAAGCTGTACCTTTTCTCTTTCACCATGTTCAGCTCTCTGAAAGTGAATGGAAATATGAACTGGATGTCCTGGTTAACTTTGCCTTCAGCCCAGTCCAGAGTGAACTTCTGTGTTAAGACTGTTTTCCCGATGCCAGCCACTCCCTTAGTCATCACTGTTCTGATCGGTTCATGTCTTCCAAGTGGGGCTTTAAAGATGTCTTCATGTCTGATTGTTGTTTCTGGTCTGTCTGGTTTCCTGGACGCTATTTCAATCTGTCTGACCTCATGTTCATCATTGACCTCTGCAGTCCCTCCCTCCATGATGTAGATCTCTGTGAACATCTGATTCAGAAGGGTTGGGTTTCCTGCTTTAGCAATCCCCTCAAACACACACTGGAACTTCTTGTTTAGGTTAGTCTTGAGTTTACATTTACAAACTCCAGCAGAACTTCCTGAATGAATACATAATAAAAAATCTCATTAAGTAATTTTGTAAAGAAAACAGGAACATATTTTGGTCCATCTCTGGAGGCATTAGTAAACGTCCCATTAGTCCAGCAAGTTAAATCTTTAGAGAAATCCTCTTACTGCTCTGCAGACGGTCAGCCAGCTCGTCCTGCTTCATTCTCCTCAGGAAGTGCAGTGTGATCTTCAGAAATGCCTCTCTGCTGCTCCTCTGCTCTTCATCCTCATCCTCCCTCTGACTCTCTGAGCATTCTGGGTGATCTGGCCTCAGAAGCTTCTGGATCTTCTTCAGCTCATTCTTCACAAAAGTGCCGATGTTCTCCTCCAGCAACTGGAACAGAAGATTATGTGAATGACACAATCAAACGAAATCATGGAAGCAAACATCAGATACTTGTTGGACAGACTGACAATCCACTGGTCTGAAAAGTGCAGCATGAAGATGATTGTGAAGAGAATAGATGTAAAAGTAGTTGTTGTACATGTACAGACCATAAATATGGAGTCCAGGTGTGTTTGATGCTGCTGGGTAGACTGACCACTGGGAACCTCTGAGATCTCCTGGTCCACTCTGTGGAGGAATCAGGAAGAATTAGCTCACATCATGTCTGTCCACACAGAGACAAACACAAGGTAATTTCCTGTGACTTAAAGTGTTCATTACAACATTGAATCAGATGGTTTCCCCTGACATGAAAGTGTTGGAGGTGCTGCTGACCCCACTGTGAATCAACAGAAAGAACTAAGAATTAACCCTCATGCCCTCTTCAGGCTTTTTTGTACGTAAGTTTTTTTTTTTCATTTTGTGATAATTTTTAAATCCAGTGTTTTTCACTCTTACATGTTTTTTTTATACTTGATTGATTCATTTTGTACCCTCTGGACACCTTCGTGGCAAAAATGTACACGCACACAAAAACTGCTATTAAATCATCATATCAATATTGTTTTCTGCTTAAACAACTTCTACTTTGCTCAAAACTACCAAACATTCAATCATTTTCAGGATTGTAACCCTTTAAATGCGCGTTTATTTATTTGAAGTATTTCATTATATATTAAAAAAAAACAAACACAAAAAATGATTTTTTTTTTCCATATAATGAATAATATGGAGATGGGGCTTTGGTGGAGATTAGAGTCTTGGATATGTCAAAGATTAGCAAAAAAAATTAATTTGATTGCATTAGTATTTTTTACATAGCATTTCATTTTGAACAAAAGTGGAGATATTTGATATTTTTACTGTATTCCACCAGAATCAACCATTTTCCCTTTGTAGGCATGAAATTATTGTATTTATGCCAGTTATATTATGGAGCTATGTGTGTTTGTGTGTGTGTGTGTGTGTGTGTGTGTGTGTGTGTGTGTGTGTGTGTGTGTGTGTGTGTGTGTGTGTGTGTGCGTGTCAGTGTGTGAGAAAGAGTTTGTGTAAATGTAAGCAAGCACTGATCACTTTAGGGGTGAAAAAAGGGCATCTTTTGAAGGATGCATTTCATGTGTCTTTGAAGAGGTGCTTGAATAAAAACATGAAATGAAATGCAGTTCAAAAGTTCAATAACCTATACAAAAAAACTGATTAAAAAGCTGAAACACCAGAGAATATATTGGACCAAACCAGATCCAATATTACATTGAGATCTACAGTTGAAGACTACTGGACAGCTTTCAGATGTGAGAATATAAATATATGTGAAAAGAAAGATGCTGAAAATAAACTCCAAAAACTTCTCTGGATACATAAAAGTTGAAAATGAATCAGCAATATTATAATATTAACAGCTTACCTGTTTTCAGCAGAGGGTTGCTCTCCTTTAAAGTTAATATAGAGATCATTTGACCAGTCGCTCTTAAAGGACACACAGCTCAGTTCAGGTTCAGGTCCAGGTTCAGGTTCAGGTCTAATAATAATAATAATATGCATGTAGGCCTAATTATTAACAATTAAATGCCATTAATGCTTTACTTTCTGTCCAAAACTCAATAAGTATTTCTTTTGAAATTAGAATTTAAAAAAATTTAAATATAATATTTCAAAATGTTGTCTAAACAGAAAGATATTTTGAGTGAGACAGGAAATTATTTTACAAAAATATTCTCATTTCAGTCATCAACTACAATAATTTCTTCCCACAAAATTACAAAAAAAAACAAAAAACAACCCAGACGGGACGTAGTTACATCCAATGAGACTCGTTCCAGTTTGCTGGATGTTCACAACTCACCTCAATCTTCTTCTTAACATTTCAATTTCACTTTCCATTGCAATTCTCTCCTTCTGCCATTCAAGTCTCTCCATCAATCCTCTCTCCTCCATTTCAAGTAGCCTCTCCTCCATTTCTATTCTCCTCTCCTCCATTTCTATTCTCCTCTCCCTTACAGGTCTTTTATTAAAGTAGCGGTGGCTCCATGGACCGGTTACTCTTCATGGACACACAGCTGGATTCAGGTTCAGGTTCAGGTTCGGGATCAACAGGGTCTGGTCTCTGATGGGTCCTGTTAGAAAGAGAGGAAGACCACTTTTTAATCTCCAGAAACAGAAGCTGCTGGAGAAACTAGAAGCTATGAAGCAGGAAATAAAGTCTGAATCTCTTCACTGAATGATTTCTGCTCTCTGCTCATCCTGCTCTGTCATTCATTATCTTTCTGGGAGAACAGGAACATTGGAAAGACTCCAGGACTAATGTCATCTTTCTGTCCTCTAATGGAGACAAGACTCCAGGACTAATGTCATCTTTCTGTCCTCTAATGGAGACAAGACTCCAGGACTAATGTCTTCTTTCTGTCCTCTAATGGAGACAAGACTCCAGGACTAATGTCATCTTTCTGTCCTCTAATGGAGACAAGACTCCATTATGACAATCAATCTCACCTTTCTGTCCTGTGTAGACTGTAAAATAATGACATGAATACACTTCTCCTCCTCCTCCACACATCACTACAACAGTAACAGAGGCATTTAGGTCTCTACATTTTATTCTGAAAGGTCCCAGAGGAAACAGTAGAGTCCTGTTGTGTCTGACTTTATGCTGGTGGAGACGACGGTTTGTTTTCTGACAGCAGGAGAAAGGAAATAACTAGCGACCATCTTATGATGGATTCACACCGGCCAAATCAGGCCAGGGGCTTAAAGTTGGCCCTTCCTTACTTCCTACCCTCCTACTTCCTCCCCCCTTGCTCAGACCCCCCCCATCTTCAACTCGGCCTTCATTTAGATCTCAGCTACACAGCTGTAAAGTTTCCTGGCTGCAGCCTCACGGTTGTGACAGACAGACGTATAAACACCTGGAAATGTTGTGGTTTTGGACTTTTCTGTTGCCTGTTATTGTTATTTCTGTATGTTTCCAGAGGCCTGTACTACGAAGCAGGATTTGGCATTAATGAGGTAACTTCAAGTTCAACCCAGGATTTTCTGTATCACGACGGTGGATCAGTTGTTACCGGGTTAAATCGCCGTGGTAACTTATGCTGAACACCTAACCTGGTCGGGAGCAGGTTATGTTGGAGATTAGAGATCAACCGGTGTTAAAGCACCGCCTACCGACCTATCAATACTTGATTGATAACAGCGTCACCGTTGGAGGTTGCAGGTGGAGCTCGGTGCGCAGAGAGAGAGAGAGAAAGAGAGAGAGAGAGAGAGAGAGAGAGAGAAAGAGAGAGAGAGAGAGAGAGAGAGAGAGAGAGACAGAGAGAGAGAGAGAGAGAGAGAGAGAGACAGAGAGAGAGAGAGAGAGAGAGAGAGAGAGACAGAGAGAGAGAGAGAGAGAGACAGAGACAGAGACAGAGAGACAGAGAGGGAGAGAGACAGAGAGGGAGAGAGACAGAGAGAGAGAGAGAGAGAGACAGAGACAGAGACAGAGAGACAGAGAGAGAGAGAGACAGAGAGAGAGACAGAGAGAGAGAGAGAGAGAGAGAGAGGGAGAGAGAGAGAGAGAGAGAGAGAGGCAGAGAGAGAGAGAGAGAGAGGTGCGCTCAGAAAATGTAAAACATTTAGAGACAGACAACCCCGTTAACCTTCCCTGATGGATATTTTTATGAAAGATATAGATTTTAATGGGAGGGAATTACGTAGGCTATAGGCTATTTGTCGGCTTGTTGAGCTGTGTGTTGCCAATGCGCACATTGGTTTGAAATATGTTTTTATATTTTTTTATTTCGTCTTACGATCGCTTACCACTGCCGGGGTTGCAACTGAAATAACTGGCTAAAGCAATGACAGTTTATGGAAAGCACAAGTGTAATTATGGTCAGATCTTGGTCCTGACTGATGGGGAAGTGATATTGATAAGCGTTGTGATTTACACATTTACAACATCGGCTATTTTTTATTGTCTGTGTATTTTTTGTTTTAGGAAGCAGCGACTGTATTGCGTTTTGCCTGTAAAACTGTGTATTTGTTCTTGATATTTATGTAGAATTATAGTTTGCTCTCCTTATTTAAAACATGCGGCTCTGGTAGAGTTTGTGATTGGTCGTGCTGTGCAAACTCCGCCTCTTTTATGTGATTGGGAAACCCTGGGTTGATAGAACTAGTTGTTAACCAGCGTCGTGACACAGGTTATGCGGGACCGCGGTGGTTAGGTTAGGTGAAGCCAGGTAACTGAAATCAATCCAGGGCATGTTGATCTTGATTCGTAGTACAGGGCCCTATTTCAGGTAGAAGGGTTAACAAACTCTGAGTCTAACCCTGATCTCTGAGTTGATTTACCCTGAGATGGAAACTGGTTCAATCAACTCAGAGTAGGTTCACCACCACAATAAAAAGGCAGCATGAATGGAGCCATGATACTACGATTTACCATGGTAACAATCACAAACAATCGGGTCGGCTCATGCGTACATACAGCGAGTTAAAAAAAACAACACAGCGGCTGCTGCAAAAGAGAGAATTTCCGTGGGAGAAAATTGCTAAAGTAAATGCATATATTCCAATATAGTGTATATCATATTTAATCATAAGGATAGCCTAATATTACTGGTGAAATGGTATTGAACCTATAATCTATTTCATTTAGGTGCAACACTGCGGACGAAAAAGTCTTAGTCCTACTAATCCCATTCTGAGGCTGCAGCATCATCATTATCAGAATTATAATCCATAATCTTTTATTTCAAAGGGTTTACATCATTCACCTGCAATACTGTGGAACTCCTTTTAAAAACGTTTAAAACATGTTTCAGAGCGAGTCACACTCTTCTGACGGCGCTTTGCTACAGTGGCTTTACTACAATGCTCCGCATCACCAATGATGTAAAGACAAATGCCGTTTGCAAAAACACGTAATGCGACACAAATAATCTGCTGGGATGTAAGAGCGTAGATGGGTGACGTTAGAGATATGAGGAAGGATAAGGTTATGTAGCCTAGGTTACATAACTGATCGACTGGGAAGAAAAACGATACCGCTCAAATAGGAAGTTATCTAAAAATTAAACTGTCGGGGCTCAATATCATCTCCCGACGTATGTT
>NC_050177.1:32698076-32773755 GCF_008315115.2 Sander lucioperca
CACACACACACACACACACACACACATACGTCTATGTTACCAACAGGGACTATCAGGCTACACCGACCAAGTGTGGACTTCTATTTCTGGTCATTTAAAAAAATACAAAAATAGAAAAGGACATTTACTTTTAAGATTTTTTTATAATACTGAAAATAGGCTTTTTTATGTTTTTTTAAAAATTGCCAAGAGGGGACTTGTGGGTTAAGCGATGTCTGTATGTTAAAAAGGGGACCTCCATTCACTGAAGTGAAACTGTCTGTACCTATTCTTTCAATGATTGTTTGTTTACAGCACTACTTAGTTTATTTCAAAGATTGATGATTCAACTTTATTCAAACATTTCTCTGTTATACAAATATTAAGAAATAATCAGGCCACTTAAATAGAGAATAAACATTGTTTTACCTGCAAATCAGAAGTGCCTTGACTGCATGCACTTATATCAAGGACTGAATTACTAGCAACAACATTGATTTTATCAGGTTCCTTTATATATAATATACTTTTAAAGTTACATTTTAAAGATTAGCATACAATTCAAGTTAATTTTTACTTTTTCTTTAGTTATTGAGAAATATATCAGTGTGCCTTCCGCTTCATGCAAATTCTCAGTTCCAGTGTTGCAATCCTGAATCATTAGACAAATGTCATTTCATCTTGTCTGTTCACCAATAAAAATAAACGTTATGTGACTAATATTGCAGGTAAAAAAGTTAAGTGTTGTTTCCCCATGACACAATTTATATGTGCTTTTCTTAGCATTCATCCTTGCGAAAAATAGAGGATTGTCTCAACTCACGACTCTCTGGCAAAGTATTGATCTTCCTCTGCATCTTATCTATCAAACTTGTCATATTACTCCTGACACTGATACTGTCTTTTACTGAACTAATGTACAGTATGGACTCATGCAGGAGTGTTAGTGTCTCAGCACACTAGTCAACAGGGGACTTCTGTCATTTAATAGAGTCCAAGTGGGGACAATCTGTTTTAGAGCACAAACTTAAAACACCATTGCAACATAAAGTTTTCTTTTTTCAACTGTCCGACATACTTACACATTAGTATGTAATTCCTAATCAAAGTTATTAATGTTTCATTTGTTCTTTAATACGCTTATCTATAATGTGTTAATATTATAATGTTCATACTTCATGAATGATGGATTCCCCATTTCTAAAGTATTATATCAATTACAAACCAGGGATTTAGAATCTGTCAAGGGTTACAAGAATTATTATCATTATTTGGTTGAGATTATCTTTTTTTATCAGTATTATGAATTGTGCTTATTTCTTTTTCATACATGTTACTTCTGTTCCGTACAGTAGTGTAGCTTGTGTAAACAATTACATTGAAAAGGTCTAGTCCTTTCTGATCTCAAATCAGCTTGGGTGATTGATTAAAAAAAGAAATGATCTTACTGATGACCATTTCCATTGACGCATGCATTTAAACATATAATGACTTAGACATGTACTTAAAGTTAGTGAGTGTGTTAATATAGGTTTTAAGTGTAGGATAGTTGGAAAAAGAAAATGTTATCTAAACATTTACAAATGAGAAAAACCTTATGAAACTTAACTAAATCTTATCTATCAAACTTGTCATATTACTCCTGACACTGATACTGTCTTTTACTGAACTAATGTACAGTATGGACTCATGCAGGAGTGTTAGTGTCTCAGCACACTAGTCAACAGGGGACTTCTGTCATTTAATAGAGTCCAAGTGGGGACAACCTGTTTTAGCGCACAAACTTCAAACACCATTGCAAGATAAAGTTAAAACACCATTGCAAGATAAAGTTTTCTTTTTTCAACTGTCCGACATACTTACACATTAGTATGTAATTCCTAATCAAAGTCATTAATGTTTCATTTGTTCTTTAATACGCTTATCTATAATGTGTTAATAGTATAATGTTCATAGTTCATGAATGATGGATTCCCCATTTCTAAAGTATTATATCAATTACAAACCAGGGATTTAGAAGCTGTCAAGGGTTACAAGAATTATTATCATTATTTGGTTGAGATTATCTTTTAGGATAGTTGAAAAAAGAAAACGTTATCTAAACATTTACAAATGAGAAAAACCTTATGAAACTTAACTAAATCTTATCTATCAAACTTGTCATATTACTCCTTGTGCTCATTTCTTTTTCATACATGCTACTTCATTTATAAATGAGATTGAAAGGCCTTATCCGTGTGGGGGAGGGTTACCAGTATCAGACGATGGTCGTTAGGCCTTTACACCTTGAGTTTTAGGGTTGCTAATGTGAAATAGCCAGATTGTCATACAACATTTAGACTAACATTCCCCTGTCCTGAAATGATGAAATTCAAGGACTTTATGAAGACGGTACATTGTGATTGTCAGACATATAACTATAAGAAATGTACAGAAAAAAAATAATCTGCAGTGATGTAACAGGCAAATTCTTCTTATAATTATAATCTCTGTTATACATTAACTGGTGAATAGATAAGGCATCTTTGAGGGCTGTCAAATAGTACAGCATTGTAAAATGGAGTTTGAATTAAGTAAACGGCACACAACCAACAATTCAATTCAATTCAATTTTATTTATAGTATCAAATCATAACAAGATTTATCTCGAGACACTTTACAGATAGAGTAGGTCTAGTTATAATTTCCAAAGCCCCAACAATTACAGTAATTCCTTTAAGAGCAAGTATTAGCAGTGGCTATTGCGACAGTGGCGAGGAAAAACTCCCTTTTAGGAAGAAACCTCGGCAGACCTCTAGATAGGCGGTGTCAGACAGTGGCAGTCATAATAAAGATAATGGAACAGTGACTACAAGGTAGTCGTTGTAGTTCATGTCATAGCAGGGCACAGGAGGGTGTTGCGGGATGTAACATGGCACAGCAGAGCATGGGTGGATGCAGTGGACGCAGCAGGACGTAGCAGGACACGACCGGACATTGCAGCGTAGCTCTGCGAAGAAAAAATATAAAGACTCCAGGGAGTAAACTCCCCGGAGCTAGGTTACTAACATGTATTTCTGGGACAACGATGCACACAAAAGGAAACAGATGAAAACAGAGATGAGAGAGCAGCTCAGTGTGTCATAGGAAGGAAGGAACTTCCCCGGCAGTCTAGAATTATAATAGCATAACTTTGGCTCCAGGAAAGCAGTGTGTGACAGCATTATGAAACGTTAAATCTCTGGTGATGGAGTCACCAATAATTACTGTGGTGCGTACGAGGGGTGGGGGGGTGTGGATGGCCGGTGACAGGAGCAAAACAGTCAGTGTCGGTTACAGATGGACATGGAAAAGAAGAGCAAGATTGCTTACCGGTCGGTTGGGGAGATTGTTTTTGAGAAACGTTGTCATTAGGGCCGATCCAGGCAGTGCAGGCCACCGGATCGTCTGGCTACCGCTTCTCTTACAAGCTTAAGCTGCGAGGCAGCGGTCCTCTTCTGTGACGACGGCTGGTCAGTCGGCTTTGAAGCGAGGCGAGCCCGGCGAACCACATCGGCCGCTACTAGTTCCGATTCCGACAGGGCACTGAAATGGTTGGAGAGGCTGAAGGCAGGAGGCGATGAAGCCCTACTCGAGTCTTGATAAATTAGCGTGAGGCTAAATGCTTACTACATGTAAAAATGTATCTTTGTTTTTTTAAAAACACTATATTAATACATTAGAAACTAGGCTATAGAGCCGATGGGTAGGAGAGTGAAGGCAGCTGCCGACTTCCTCTTTCCCGCTGACTGCTGTCGCTTGTGGATGACTTCGACGTTGTGATGCGTTGAGGTGTGTTTTCCTACTGAATAGTGCAGTCTCCAATACAGGATCCTGACTATCCAGTACAACAACATTTTTTCCAACAGTTTTATTGGTCTTAACGCTCTTGGCACACATTCTTTTTGATATATACTATTTTGTTGTGCAGAAAGTATTTTATGGTTTTCCAGTCTCTTCCATTGTCCCTTAGAGTCTGATTTTCATTTAAGCATCTTTGACAGTCTACTTTTCCAGGGAGCTTCATTTCCTCCAGGAAGTCCTTGAAATGGTGTTCCACGATTTTTCTCTCAGACTGTGACCAGGGCCTTCTTGGTTTCTCTATACATAAAACAAAAGAGAGCAAGTGAATAAATTGATGAATAGAAATGACTAACCATTTTTGTCAACAAATGTCAAGAGTTCTCCATGTATACAATATTTTTTAGATTCATTTGAAAAACTCACCCTTTTGATTTGAGTTTTTTATGACCCCAGTTTTCTTCTTTGAGGTAGCAGCCCTGTGATCTGAATGTCCACCCTCTGAGTTTCCTGAAACCACATTGATGCAATTCAATGTTTACACATTCAATAGGTGATTGAATAATTGAAAGTCAGGCTGCATTTAGTGGACATATTTTTTTCTTGCCATTAAAACACTACATGCAGAAGAAAATCTTACCTTCTTGACTTGGTGTTGCAGTCTGCTCAGATTGGACTTCCTCTGCATCTGAGTCGCTCAGGTCCTGCTCAGCTGCAACACAATGTTTAAAATGAATACTTAAAAGCGAAAAGGTATTTTTTTCTCCATTATGAGTTAAAGTATTTAAAAACAAGTAGAGGGATTCTTTAAATCATTTACTTACAGTTGATGTTGGGTGTTATTTCTTCCAGAGATTTTCCTTTGAATTTGCCTATTCCATCTTGCAGGGCAAATAGAAAGATGCTCTGCTTGTAAAGTTGAACTGTCTGAACACAAGTAATGAGCCATTTCCAACTCTTTTTGGGAAATATGCTTGGCAACTCGTTTCACTGCCACGAGGCAGTTGTGAAAAAGTCCTGGGAAAATCTCTGTGGCATTGCATCCATTTGCGATCTTCATGTTTATGTTGAAAACAAGGTCATTGTGGCCGGCGTTTATTTTTGTGATTGCAAATGCACACTGATGTGGGCTTTTCTGTTCATCCAGTATCTGTTGGTCACATAAGCACAGGCACAAAAATCAGAATTATAATCAGTTATTCTATTTCACATTAGTAATGTAAAATACAACAGTAGTTTTAGCAATATATGTATGTTGTGATTAAAACAAATAATGAAAAAAATGCTGGCAGAGTGACTTTTGACTGTTACTTACTATTTTAATTTTGCTATTCGGTTTTATATGGTCATCATTTATGAATCGTCCAAGTCTTGCTGTAGTCTTACTGCCATCAACACTGCATACCAAAAAATAAGGAAATACATTTTACAGTTTAGAAATATTATTAAACACAGTTAAATTATAGTAAGAACATTCATTCAACGGTTCTTACCAGAAAGTCTGTTCCTGAAAGGAGTAGAAATAAAGAAATGCGGCATCTTTCTCTGAGTACTCTTTGAACAGGGCCTCTCCTTCCAAGCCAGTGATATGTCTTCCAACATACTCAAGCAAGAAATCTCCCTGCTCAATGTTTATGGCGGCGATTACTCCATGACCTGAAAAATAGATCATGAAACTGAATAAGTCAATTATATTTATTTATTAATTACATTAAACATAACTGCAACTGTCACCACAATGAACAACAAAAACTATCTCAACAATTATAGCACTGATGATGATGATATGCATTGTCACTTTAAGGGTTTACAGAAAGTGAAAATGCTTAATATATAATTGCACATAACTCAATCTGTCCTGCTTAAAATGACTTTCCTGCTGTTAGTTCAAATGAGAAGATTAGTACCAAATACCAAAAACCTTGTGCCTGCATGTAGTATTGAAAAGAGAATTGTATATTGTAATGTATTAACATACCTTTCTCCTCATTGATGAGTTTTTTCTGAAATATGTCTTAATCTTTCCCAGAAGCAATGAAGTGCAAGGCGTCCTTTTCAGGGCAAACCCTTTTTGGTCTCATTTTTCTGTGAAATATTTAAGGGGAAAAACACGATTAACTATATGACCTATAACAAGACAATGTAAAGTGATAGTTTATACAGTAAGTGATGAAAGGCATGATAACTTGAATGACTTTATAAAAGGATATTCAGCTATCAGTATTTTTACAACATAGTTTTACCAACAGACTGACTTGATTTATCCATGCAAGAAGAATTTGTAAAAATTTGGAACTTACCTCTCACTTTATCCGCATAGTTTTTTTTTAAAGGAAGAGGTGAAATGCGCCTGAATCCGTAGGTACAAAATAGGTGGAAGATTGTTGTAGATGAAGTGGAAAAGAGCAATGAAACAAGTAGAACAAGCTCAAGGTGTTGTCCTCCAAACCCTTGCAAAGTGGTCAACGAAAGCCAAAGTTAGAAAAGAACCTTGAACAGGCTAGAATATATATACAATCCTGGCCGAGATGTTTCTTTTCATTGGTTGGCAAATGCATGACCCGCCATACTTTGCCTCTGATTGGCTTACCATGGTACCCCACCAGATAACTGGACAGTGATTTTACTAAGTGCTTAGAGCTATTGTTGTGGAAAAAGGGTGAGCCCAGGTACATCTGGCTTAACATATGTTAATCACAGTTCAATAACATGAATGGTGATTCAATGCAGGTGGACCAGACAGATATCCTTCTTCATTTCACTAAGGTTTACAAGCAGTGGAATTCTCACTTAGGAAAAATGAAGAAAGAAAAATAGGTGTTTAAGTTTAAGATGTCTGACATGTACAACAACCCTTTCGTTCCTACTAATGTCCAAATGTTTAACCTGAAACCCTTTGGTCACTGTGTTCGATCAAATAAAATGAGGAATTATATTCATAGCTCTAATTTAGTTCTAGCTGAGGTAGTAATTCAAAAGGTCTGGCTTTGAACAAAGGTTGTGGTAGAAACAGAAAGGTACCAGTCGAAATTTACACTTTAACTCAAGACATGCAGTTACAACTCATGCATTAACATAGACACAATGATTTATTTTTGTAAGTATTATGCTTGTGAGTAGTCAAATAATATGGTCAAACATTATGGAATAACCAGTGTACGCTCTTTTGAAATAGAATATTTGCATTTTTAAATACATTCTCCATCTAAATAGTGACATTTTGTTTTTTTTATTTTTATTTATTTAATTACTTTCTTATTACTTTTTTGTTGCAGCTGTGTATGTGTCTGGCCAATCAGATAAAGATAGATGAACAACCAATTAATAAGGAAAGTGGGCAGTTGGGTAAGATTAGATCTGGAGTCGACTTCTTTCACTCTGTTCCATTCTGTCCATTTCCTACTGCAGGTAGGGTCAATTAGTCAGACATATAGAGCCACTGAGAGCAAAAAGCTCTACTGCTTTAAAGACCATGTCACACACAATCAACTTAAAGAAGTCAAAGGTCAAAGTGAACTTATTATCCCGCAAGGGGAAATTCATGTGGTTTTAAAATTATTCAATGATATTTTAAAAGGCTTTTAACACAAACAATTTTTATGTGGTGTACTAAATGACACACATGCAATTATTTTTGCCATGTCTGAGTGTCAGTCTTCTTTGACTAGAACATCTTGGCTATGAGATGTGTAGAAAGTGAAAAGCCCTAACTACCTCCCTCAGCTACAGAAAACCCCTCACAGACATTTCATGACCAGATCTAGTGGCGCATATTCACACTCCAAGTCACTCACATCTTAGCAGCACTTTTTGCTGCCACTGTGCACAACAGAGAAGAAGAAGAGTGAGAGTCTATGTTGACCAGTGGTGAAATGCATTTTATTTTTGGAATACAAAAGTCACTTATAAAATACAAAATACAAAATGTTACTGACTGGTACAGAAGTTTTATCATCACAATGCACTTTAAGTATCAAAAGTTTGAGTTGTCTACTGATTATGCAGAATGGCTCCTTTTAAAGGGTTATATTTTAAAAAATATAATAGAATGTGTTTTTTTTATCACAATGCACCAATGTGCATTGTAATGCTATGTTCATTAATGTGGAGCCAGTTTTATAAAATCTGTATGCTACTGAGTAGGTTAATAGTAAAGCCCTGGGGCCTGTTTCACAAAACCAAGATAAGGGATTATGCTGCTGCTCACTCTGTGTAAAGTATGAACAATGCATATATCTCCATTTTAGCATCAATAAATCTGTTATCGACCTTGCAGTCTGTTAAGGAAAGCCGTGAACGCGCATCGATCCAAATTACTTCAGCCTGGCTCAACCTAGTCGCTCCTCCTCAACCTGGCTCGACCTAGTCGCTCCTCCTCAGCCTGGCTTGGCCTTCGTGAAACGCACCAAGACAGGATGCACAGATTAGACTAGGTCAAGCCTCGCTTTACCAGTTATCCTGGATTTATATATTCTGCTTTGTGAAACAGGCCCCTGCCTCACATCATTCAAGCATATAATTTGTTAGTTTTTTATGCACAAAGTAAATAAGTGTCAAATACATATAGTGACTTATAAAGTTTAAACTTGACGTGAGATTCGATCGTAGCCTCCACTCACGTCCATGTTGATAAATGCAGAACTTTGCATTGAAATGACCTCACGCCAGTTTTACGCTTGTTTTCTGTCGTAGGTTTGTTTCGTAAATGAGGGTTATTGTATATTTCAGACATGGTGGTAAAAGCTAAAATTGAATTATAACCACTTAATAATGTTATTTAGTGCACAACAAAAAAAGCTGGTGTATGCATAGGTAATATTTCCAGTGAGTATTCCACTGCTTGTAAACCTTAGTGAAATGAAGAAGCATATCTGTCTGGTCCACCTGCATTGAATCACCATTCATGTTATTCAACTGTGATTAACATATGTAAAGCCAGATATACCTGGGCTCCCAGCCTTTTTCCACAACAATAGCTGTAAGCACTTTGAGATGGCCTGATGATCTTTTCACATAGTTATGAGGGGACTGCACATTTGTGTTTCAATAGTCCCATCTTTATTTGAACAACAATACACACACCTCTAAAAACAGAACAAATTGTCCCCACTTGGACTGTATTGAATGACTTAAGTCCCCTGTTGACTAGTGTGCAGAGACACTCACACTCCTGCATGTCATTAGCAGACTGTCTGGTAAAGTACTGATCTTCCTCTGCAGAGACAGAGCAAGAAACATTTACAAACGAGAAAAACCTTATGAAACCTTAAATAATCTTATCTATCAAACTTGTCATATTACTCCTGACACTGATACTGTCTTTTACTGAACTAATGTACAGTATGGACTCATGCAGGAGTGTTAGTGTCTCAGCACACTAGTCAACAGGGGACTTCTTTCATTTAATAGAGTCCAAGTGGGGACTAACCCTAACCATAACCCTTTTTTCAACTGTCCGACATACTTACACATTAGTATGTAATTCCCAATCAAAGTTATTAATGTTTCATTTGTTCTTTAATACGCTTATCTATAATATGTTAATATTATAATGTTCATACTTCATGAATGATGGATTCCCCATTTCTAAAGTATTATATCAATTACAAAGCAGGGATTTAGAAGCTGTCCAGGGTTACAAGAATTATTATCATTATTTGGTTGAGATTATCTTTTTTTATCAGTATTATGAATTGTGCTTATTTCTTTTTCATACATGTTACTTCTGTTCCATACAGTAGTGTAGCTTGTGCAAACAATTACATTGAAAAGGTCTAGTCCTTTCTGATCTCAAATCAGCTTGGGTGATTGATTAAAACAATAAAAGAAATGATCTTACTGATGACCATTTCCATTGACGCATGCATTTAAACACATAATGACTTAGACATGTACTTACGGTTAGTGAGTGTGTTAATATAGGTTTTAAGTGTAGGATAGTTGGAAAAAGAAAATGTTATCTAAACATTTACAAATGAGAAAAACCTTATGAAACTTAACTAAATCTTATCTATCAAACTTGTCATATTACTCCTGACACTGATACTGTCTTTTACTGAACTAATGTACAGTATGGACTCATACAGGAGTGTTAGTGTCTCAGCA
This sequence comes from Sander lucioperca, assembly GCF_008315115.2. Lineage (NCBI taxonomy): Eukaryota > Metazoa > Chordata > Actinopteri > Perciformes > Percidae > Sander > Sander lucioperca. The sequence goes on from NC_050177.1 coordinate 32,707,980, forward strand.
CACTAGTCAACAGGGGACTTCTGTCATTTAATAGAGGCCAAGTGGGGACAATCTGTTTTAGAGCACAAACTTAAAACACCATTGCAACATAAAGTTCTTTTTTCAACTGTCCGACATACTTACACATTAGTATGTAATTCCTAATCAAAGTTATTAATGTTTCATTTGTTCTTTAATACGCTTATCTATAATGTGTTAATATTATAATGTACATACTGAGATTATCCTTTTTTATCCGTATTATGAATTGTGCTTATTTCTTTTTCATACATGTTACTTCATTTATAAATGAGATTGAAAGGCCTTATCTGTGTGGGGAAGGGTTACCAGTATCAGATGATGGTCGTTAGGCCTTTACACCTTGAGCTTTAGGGTTGCTAATGTGAAATAGCCAGATTGTCATACAACATTTAGACTAACATTCCCCTGTCCTGAAATGATGAAATTCAAGGACTTTATGAAGACGGTACATTGAGATTGTCAGAAATGTAACTATAAGAAATGTGCACAAAAGAAATATCCATTGATGCATGCATTTAAACATAAAATGAATTATTACAGGAATTAGACATGTACTTAGGGTTAGTGAGTGTGTTAATATAGGTTTTAAGTGTAGGATAGTTGAAAAAAGAAAACGTTATCTTGCAATGGTGTTTTAACTTTGTTCTTGCAATGGTGTTTCAAGTTTGTTCTCTAAAACAGAACCTGCATGGGTCAATTATTTTTCATAAATGCTACTTCTGTTCCATACAGTAGTGTAGATTGTTTAAACAATTACATTGAAAAGGTCTAGTCCTTACTGATCTTAAATCAGCTTGGGTGATTAATTAAAAAAAAGATTTTCATGATGACCATTTCAATTCTAATTTTGTCGTGGTTATTTTTCTATTTTTCTTCCTTTTTTAGATTCTAAAATACTACTCTCTTGCCTTCTCTGTAGCATTTGATTTTATTAAAATGAGAAACTTGAAACTTCTAAACATCGACTAAAGTTGTGCCTTTATGTTTTGTTACAAAAACATTATGTTTCTAGAAACTAGTTTATTTTTTTAAGTAGCCTGTTTAGAGACCCTCTACAGTCTGACAGGCTGTCTGGGTCTTTTACTGAACTAATGTACAGTATGGACTCATGCAGGAGTGTTAGTGTCTCAGCACACTAGTCAACAGGGGACTTCTTTCATTTAATAGAGTCCAAGTGGGGACTAACCCTAACCATAACCCTTTTTTCAACTGTATGTAATTCCCAATCAAAGTTATTAATGTTTCATTTGTTCTTTAATACGCTTATCTATAATATGTTAATATTATAATGTTCATACTTCATGAATGATGGATTCCCCATTTCTAAAGTATTATATCAATTACAAAGCATTGATTTAGAAGCTGTCAAGGGTTACAAGAATTATTATCATTATTTGGTTGAGATTATCTTTTTTATCAGTATTATGAATTGTGCTTATTTCTTTTTCATACATGTTACTTCTGTTCCATTCAGTAGTGTAGCTTGTGCAAACAATTACATTGAAAAGGTCTAGTCCTTTCTGATCTCAAATCAGCTTGGGTGATTGATTAAAACAATAAAAGAAATGATCTTACTGATGACCATTTCCATTGACGCATGCATTTAAACACATAATGACTTAGACATGTACTTACGGTTAGTGAGTGTGTTAATATAGGTTTTAAGTGTAGGATAGTTGGAAAAAGAAAATGTTATCTAAACATTTACTAATGAGAAAAACCTTATGAAACTTAACTAAATCTTATCTATCAAACTTGTCATATTACTCCTGACACTGATACTGTCTTTTACTGAACTAATGTACAGTATGGACTCATACAGGAGTGTTAGTGTCTCAGCACACTAGTCAACAGGGGACTTCTGTCATTTAATAGAGGCCAAGTGGGGACAATCTGTTTTAGAGCACAAACTTAAAACACCATTGCAACATAAAGTTCTTTTTTCAACTGTCCGACATACTTACACATTAGTATGTAATTCCTAATCAAAGTTATTAATGTTTCATTTGTTCTTTAATACGCTTATCTATAATGTGTTAATATTATAATGTACATACTGAGATTATCCTTTTTTATCCGTATTATGAATTGTGCTTATTTCTTTTCATACATGTTACTTCATTTATAAATGAGATTGAAAGGCCTTATCTGTGTGGGGAAGGGTTACCAGTATCAGATGATGGTCGTTAGGCCTTTACACCTTGAGCTTTAGGGTTGCTAATGTGAAATAGCCAGATTGTCATACAACATTTAGACTAACATTCCCCTGTCCTGAAATGATGAAATTCAAGGACTTTATGAAGACGGTACATTGAGATTGTCAGAAATGTAACTATAAGAAATGTGCACAAAAGAAATATCCATTGATGCATGCATTTAAACATAAAATGAATTATTACAGGAATTAGACATGTACTTAGGGTTAGTGAGTGTGTTAATATAGGTTTTAAGTGTAGGATAGTTGAAAAAAGAAAACGTTATCTTGCAATGGTGTTTTAACTTTGTTCTTGCAATGGTGTTTCAAGTTTGTTCTCTAAAACAGAACCTGCATGGGTCAATTATTTTTCATAAATGCTACTTCTGTTCCATACAGTAGTGTAGATTGTTTAAACAATTACATTGAAAAGGTCTAGTCCTTACTGATCTTAAATCAGCTTGGGTGATTAATTAAAAAAAAAGATTTTCATGATGACCATTTCAATTCTAATTTTGTGGTGGTTATTTTTCTTCCTTTTTTTAGATTCTAAAATACTACTCTCTTGCCTTCTCTTTATTAAAATGAGAAACTTGAAACTTCTAAACATCCACTAAAGTTGTGCCTTTATGTTTTGTTACAAAAACTTTATGTTTCTAGAAACTAGTTTATTTTTTTAAGTAGCCTGTTTAGAGACCCTCTACAGTCTGACAGGCTGTCTGGGGCTGCAAGCCATTCACACCTTGGAGGAGTGTTGAAAACGGCGTGTGTGAATAAGTGGTAAAAATCCCTGCTCCAACCAGCAGGGGCAGTGCCGAGTATGGCTTTAACACTCACAAACATAAATGTCCCCACTTGGCTAAAATTAAAAAAAAATCACCAGATGGTTTTAGACATCATTTTATCATGATTTAAAGCATTTCCAACAGGGGACTTGAAAAATGTCCCCTGTTGGCGAGACGTCCCCTGTTGGTGGATGTGTAACGATGCCGAAGTCCACAGTTGGATAGGTTGGTAAGAGCACACAAACTCACACAAACTCACACAAACTGACGGCACCAGGACACAAAATGATCTGACAAGAGACAAAAGAAACACAGGGGCTAAATAAACTGGGTAACGAGAAGACGCAGGACAGGTGACACCAGGGCTGGGGAACAGGTGGAGCACATCAGACAATCACACAGGCGGGAAAACACAAAGTAAAGCAGGACAAGACAAGGCAGAAAACAGACTATCAAAATAAAACAGGAAACAGAAAAAGCAGACAGAAAACATGACATCAACTAATCACAGAAACTTGACACAACACTAAACACAAGGGAGGACAGAGAACACAGGAAAAACATACACAAACAATACAGACAACAGAAAAGTACGAAACCATAACACTTTACTCTATGTGTAACGTTACATTTTAACGTACCGTTAGCTTGCTGGATTTGTCTTGAGATATTATAAAATGAGATTTAGGAGTAAAGAAGAGTACTTGTGGTTAACTTCAATTTAATTGAAAACTTAACACAGATTGAGTGAAATCAGCTGCAGCAGTCAATGTAGGGGTAATATTAACGACGTATTCAAAAAAACTGTTATAACGTTAACGTTACTAAATGTCTTATTTGAGGTCAAAAATCAATCAACTAAAAAAAATAAATCAACTAAAACAATGTTTGCTGTTCATAAATGCTGTTGAGAGCTAGCTAGCAATCACCAATAACTGACATCTCAGCCGGTCCGTTAACAGTTGCTAGGTAACATAACTAGCTAGCTAGCTAGTTCACCAACTTTTCTGTATTTATAGTTAAAAAAAGAAGAGAAAAAATACTCTATCTACTCCTACTGACATGTGGAAAGTGATGCCAGCTTCCTGGGTCTCTTCGGTCCTTCTGGTAAAGCAGTTAGGTGCTGCACAGCTGATAACCATACTTACTACAATAGGTGACAATTGTAAACAGTACCCTAGTAAGATGGCGGACAGTTATGCCATTTGTTATGACGTCATGTCATATCTATTGTTCTGTATCTATGGATAGGAATCCCTCCATAGATACCTAAGCCGCAGGTTTTGATTTATAGTTCAGCGTTGGATTTTATCCATTAATAGCTTCGTCGCAAAACTAGACACATGCATTGTGTGTGATCAGGCTGTGTCCTGCTTTAATTGCATTTCCCAAAGTAACATTCTATTTAGTTTGTGACAGGGCTGTGACAGTATGGATCTTTTTTTTGTTACCATGGTGAAAAAGCAACATATCCCCATAATCTGCAATCCGGCAGTACTGCAAATGTACAGTATACCTATAGGTTACCGTGTGGCAGTCAATAAACGCTGCAGCTTTTCAAGACCAAGATGATGAGGATGATAGCTTTATTGTTAGACTCAAGGTCCATTCAAAAACATACAACACAATTAAAAGGACAGACACAAAAGGAAAGACACAAATTAAAGAAGACAGCTATACCAGCGTTCCCACATAGGTGACTGGTATCGCACAGCACTGATCCTAGGATAAGAAATGATGGAGTTACAAGAAGCCTTCAGACGACGAATTTATACATCAGATTCCTCAGCAAAGCAGAGATGGTATTGACTCCAGCATGACAAAACAATTCACTTGCACTATGGTAAATGAATGTGATACGGTTGAAAGCTCCAGAAAAACCTAGTAATTGGACCTGTAGTTTGGATTGTTTTCTCAGAATACTTTTTCAAAGGTCAAGAATGAACTACATCACTTTGAACCCAACATGGGCAGGAAGTCCCTAAGGACTGAGCTTGCATGTCAACAGATCCATCTCCACGACAACTGAGCAAATTTCAAACGCTATTGATGAAAGTACAATGCTAATTTGCTTGAATTTAAGGTCTTGTCTCAGTATTACAATGAGTAAATAAAGAGAGATAAAAGTTAATACAAATAGATCAGTGTTCAAGGAGGTAAATTCATCAGTCAAGGCAATTGAAAGGTTGCATGTCTTGTACATTTACTATAATTTAGTAGTAAATAAGCTTGTATTAAAATTCCCACAACATAAATACCACTGCATCAAACCTATTTCTCTTCCTACGTACCCTGCATTACATTACAACTTGTATTTTTTTCTGGGACTGCTCCCTGAAGAGAATGTAGCAGGGAGGCAAAAAAAATGAGGAAACATGTGGTCTTGTTATGATGTGACCCAGCAGTCCTATTGACTTGAAGTGTTTGGATTTTACCAGGTGCATGGCAAATCTCTTGGTTGAAATTATAACAGCCTATTTGCCATGTGGCCGTCAATTACAGTTTGTAGTTTCAATTGAATTTTATCTCCGCAGCCAGCTATTTGCAGATCATTACACAGGGAGCGAAACCCTCAGATTGCCACTAGAGCGGTGTCGGCCTTGTGCTGGTTTGTTTGCTCATTCATTTATTTATTTATGCTATTCAAATCTCAACACCGTCACTGTTCATTTGGGATGCTAACAAACTGGTTCAAGGTTGTTGCAGTGGGACAAAACGAGAGAGAGAGAGAGAGAGAGAGAGAGAGAGAGAGAGAGAAAGAGAGAGAGCTAGCAGTGCATTCAGTGCCAGCTTGCTTCATTTCTGTGCTGGCAAGCTTTATCACACTCCCACACTATGTTGCCATCATATAAAATGTTAATTTGAGAAGTGTAACATTGTGGGACGAGGGCTGAGTCACTGCCAAAACAAGCAGGGCCAGGACTGAGGGAGGCAAAGGCTAACACCAATGAACTGGAGAGATCCAGCGGCGCTAGTTTAACTGCTCGTGGACAGCTGGCGACAACTAAACCTGCTCCGCTTTGTGAATTCCGAAGAATTCACAAAGCCTTTCTTTCAATTAATAGCCTAACACCTGTCTGAGCGATCTGCGGTGAAAAAAATAAATAAATAAAAAGATACTATTTTAAATTTAAATTGAGATATATTTGCAAAAAGAAAATAAATGAATATTAATCAGGGGCGTTTCACTGACTATTTATAAGCAACTATGGGTGTGACATGAAGCCGCCAAAGCTGCGCCACATTTAGAGTTAAAGGAAACCGGCGTAGGAAAAAGGCATAGGAAACCGGCGTAGGAAACCGGCGTAGGAAACCGGCGTTTTATAAATCAAAATATTTCTGTGCATAGGCACGTCCTATGTTTCATCCGTACCAAGGTTATAATCGTTAACGAAAACGAACGAAATAATGAAAACTAGGTGGGAAAACACATTGTCGTTAACTGAAATAAAAATAAAAACGAGGCATTACAAAAAAATGATAACTAAACTAAAACTGTAATGTCTGTTTGCAAAACTAATTAAAATAAAATAAAATAATCGAGTAAATGTCCTTAGTTTTCGTCTTTGTAGATGTCTTTCATAGAGCAAATAACATTATATCTTTCCGACCATGACATTTCCAGTAGACATGTATAGTTTCCGACTGGGAACCCAGAAATCCCGACATTCCACGTCAAATTGAACACAACATAGTCCATGCCTCTCGCCTGGCATCATAGCGGTACCGAAAGTACGAAGAAAGCGGCACCTATTTGATTATGACTGTGTCAGATAAAAGCAAGTGCCTTGCAGTGGAAGGTGGTAAAATATGTGGACAATTTATTACAGGGAATAATCCCACGAATTTGAAAGTACATTTGAGAAGCGCACACAAGCTAGGAGGCTAACCTAGCTTACCTTAACAAGGTAAAGGAGAAAGCAAAGCCCCATTTCCCCGAAACAGAAGCTAACCCCGGTACAGGGCATGGATGTATAGATACAGGGCCAGGCAGCATGACAGAGACAACAGCAGGAGAGAGAACACTACAGGAAGGCTTTCACCGGCAACCCGATAGCTGCTGGTTAGTACATACACAGGAACACCAAAAGCGGGAGGAAGCGTGGGTTAATATGTGTATTGATACTGGGATGTCTACACAACTGTGTGAGTCGATTGACTTCAAAAAGTTCTCCACTTTACTCGAACCAAAGTTGAAAATACCTGTTCATGGCTGTCTTCTTTAGTCTGTTGGCTATTTAGGTTTTTTTCCTGGAACACGTCACTTACACATTTTGCACGTAATGCGGCGTCTTGTGTAGACTGTTTACATATTTATGACCATATGTAGGCTACATTTTATGTACTGGTGTTATTGTTGAATACATTGTGAATACATATTTCTAAAATTGTATGATGTTTTTGTTGAGTTATTATTACACAATACTTTTTCTGACCTTTTTGAATCCCCCGACAATAACCCATATTACAAAAAAAGACTAAAACTAAGACTAAAGCTAATAAAAACTAAACAAAAACTAAGCATTTTCAAAAAATAAACTAAACTAGCAAACCCGCTTTAAAAACTAATTAAAACTAAACTGAATTTGAAAACAAAAAGTCAAAACGAAATAAAAATAAAAACTAATGAAAAATGCAAAACTATAATAACATTGGTCCGTACGCCACTTTTGACGCAAATCTGCCGCACGGTTTTATAAATGAGGCCCCTGAACACAGATTAATATTTCTCAAGCACTTTGACAGACAGACATTACGTCTTATATCTTCACAGGACTGAAATCTTCAGTGTATTGTCAGGGCACACGTCTCTGAACCTTAAAGGAGAACTCCGGGCAATTTTTACATTCATCTTGATCGCTATACTTTTTTGAGTACTGTCTATAGCAAAAACCACAAGCCGAATTGGTGCTAGCAAAATGGAGCTTCTGTACCTAATGCCCAGAGCTCCCGTTAGCTAAAACGGCAGTTATGGGGGCATAAGCTAAAGAGTGCCTTTGTGCCTCTTAACAGACTCAAAATGCTATTAAAATGTCTGTGCAACATGAACAGGGCCCTTACATGACAACAAGATACATTTAGCAACTTAGCCATTGTTGAAATTCACATACCCTGTTAGCTGCTAGCTGCCGTCTGGGTTGAGTGAGTGTGTTCAGCCAGGCTTCGGTAATAATCATCACGATGCAGTCCCGTGTGTATTTGTAACATAAATATCCATTTAGTGTGCAATCCATCTGGCGTTGGTGAGTAGGAGTCTTGTCCGTGTCGATCGTTGTGGTTTCCTTAGCCGGACTAGCATGCCCGGCCGGCGTCCCTGCCTGTGCTTCCTCCCCGCCCTCCTGGCTTCACGCGGCCGACAACAATCCAACGAGCGCCCGCTGGTCTGGTGCATGTCTTCCAGAAGACCGTTCAAGCCTTCGCCGCAAAAAATTGTATTTTATTTCCCCCTCAAAAATAGGTAATTGAGCACTGTAGTGGTTATGACCATATTAGTGACTATGCTACATGGAAACGGACCAAATTATGTTTGGGTCCTGTACAGTAAAATAGTGCTTTAGACGGCTAGCTGTAGTATCGCTAAGTCCCGTGGGAATTCAGTTGTAGGAGGAAAAAGGTAAATAGAAAATTCCTCTGTACAGGTGACACAGTTTTCGTTACCTGGCTGTATGAGATCCCACTCTTTACAGCACAGGCTTTCTTCCTCGGTAGGCATTGGGTCACAACACCCACACAAACACCACCAGTTGCCCGAAATCCGTGTCCTTGAAGCAGATGCTTCATCTGCCAGTTGCCCCTCTGTCTGTCTCGTTCTTTCCAACTCTTGTGATGCTAGTTCTTCGCCTGTATACTCGGGTTTGAATAAATAAGGACGACCATCAAACTCAAACGCCTCTTCCATGTGTTCAGTATCTTCTATATTCTCCAGTTACGTTACTCCAAACTTCTTCCCTTGTGAACAACTCCGATCTTCACTCTTCACACACTACGCTCCTCCAACCTGCACACTACTATTTACCTTTTTCCTGCTACAACTGAATTCCCACGGGACTTAGCGAGACTACAGCTAGCCGTCTAAAACACTATTTTACTGTACAGGACCCAAACATAATTTGGTCCGTTTTCATGTAACATAGTCACTAATATGGTCATAACCACTACAGTGCTCAATTACCTATTTTTGAGGGGGAAATAATATACAATTTTTCGCGGCGAAGGCTTGAACGGTCTTCTGGAAGACATCCACCAGACCAGCGGGCGCTCGTTGGATTGTTGTCGGCCGCGTGAAGCCAGGAGGGCGGGGAGGAAGCAGAGGCAGGGACGCCGGCCGTTAGCTAAAACTGCCGTTTTAGCTAACGGGAGCTCTGGGCATTAGCTACAGAAGCTCCATGTTGCTAGCACCAATTCGGCTCGTGGTTTTTGCTATAGACAGTACTCAAAAAAGTATAGCGATCAAGATTAACGTAAAAATTGCCCGGAGTTCTCCTTTAACACCTTCCTGGCTGCTAGTACTCTTTCCATGAGGCCATGATGTTCCCCCCGTTACAAAAGTAACCTAGAATTAGTCTCTTCACTCGCTGCTAAACAGTCTCTCATGGAGCAATGGCCAATGTGAAGCTTATGTTACAACATTGTGAAACATATCCCTTTTCAGTCGCCACACCTCCACATATGTTGAGAGGCTGTCTAGCTTCAGTGCTGGCAATCTGGCACCGCCCACAATCTGAAATCTTCCCAATGCAAATGTGTTAGAAGAGGAGGCTTTCAAAATCATCAGGAGACAAAAAAAAGGGCTGATTACAAGTCGACAGAGGAGACAGTTTCTATGGTTGACCATGCATGAACTTGTGTGGAGGCATGGGCAGTAAATTAAGGAATGGTTTATGCACAAATACAGCTATGCATGGACACATAAATGCAAATTTGTTTGAAGGGTCAGAAGATGTTTTTGTAATTCTAAAAGCACTTTCAACATACCCCAAAGATTTCCAATTTTAAATGTTTATTAGTTTTATCTAAACATCGCTATTGTCATGTAAATATATTGTGAGTCCAGTTTCATTTTATTTCATGTCTCCTTTTTTTTTTCTTAATGAAGTTCTTTTAAAACCTGCGCACAAAAATTAAATGCACGAGTTGCACAAAATGATGATCACTGTCATAGTTAATAATACAAATGTCAACACTGACTACAACATGAGGTAAGTACTGAACTCTGAGCTGCTGGTGTTAAAGACTGTATATCTTTCCCTCTTCCCCCACCCCCCCAACATCACATTGCTTCATGCCAAGTGTTGTTAAACATAGATTGGTAATGCAGATCAGCTGCACAACTCTGCATATCCATCATCTGTGTGAAACTAGTGATGTCTGAGAGGCTGTCCTTTGCCATTTTGTGCAAACATTTGTCCCGATGGCCTGGCACCCGGTTTGAGATGCAACAGGCTGGAAAAACTGAACCAAAATCCAGTTCTCAAATATTTAACTGCATTTACACGGGAATATGAACAGAATGAGAGACTTACACAGACAGATTAGTTAGATGTATTGAATGCTGATGAATGCAAGACTAGTCTGTGTGAATCTCCTTTATCACAAGATTATTGAAGAATTGTTTTACATTTGAAATCAAGCTGCTTTTGCCTGAAACGTTTATTTTTATTAGCCATGCACGCTGGCGGCGTAGTTCCAGGGATGGAGATGCCAGTCCGTCTGTCGGTCTGTCTGTCTGTCAGTCAGTTGATCCACCGCTTTGGTCCAGACTGAAATACCTCAGCTATCAGATGGATTGCAATGAAATTTGATACACATATTCATGGTTCCTTTGGATTTTGGTGATCCCCTGACTATTCCCTTACAGCCACCAGGATCTTGACATTTGTGGTTTCGAGTGAAATGGGAAAACGTTTAGAAAGACTGCACATGAAATTTGGTGCAGACATTCATGTCCACCTCGGGATGAATCATAATAATAATAATTATCAGGTCTAAATTTTAATTTGTCCAATTATTGGCACATATATATATATATATATATATATATATATATATATATATATATATATATATAGTGCTGCTCATAAGTATTTATACCCATGCTAAAGTTGACTAAAAAGAGGAATAAAAACATCATCTTTTGGAAATTGATCTTAATACCTTAATTAAAAAAATGAGGAAAAATCCGACCTTTTAAGGACACCAATTTTTTTTGTGAAAAGCCTAATAGCCTAATAGCTGGTTTGATTTGCATTGATATGGATCTTATCTCAGTTAGCTATTAGGCTAACTGAAATAAAACCATGCCAATCTCTAGGTATGGTGAAGGGTATGTGATGATGTGGGGCTATTTTAATTCCAAAGGCCAAGGGAACTTCATCAGGATGCATAGTATCCTGGATCCATGAAATAACTGGCCTTTAAAAATAAAAATCTACCTTCCTCTATGGGAATTTAACATAGGGGTATGTGTAATCATGGCCCCTGTATTTTAAGGAAGAACATTTATTTATTTACAATACATTATTCATTCACAAAAAAAATTGATGTCCTTAAAAGGTCGGATTGTTCCTCATTTTTTTAATTAAGGCATTAAGATCAATTTCCAAAAGATGATTTTTTTATTCCTCTTTTTAGTCAACTTTAGCATGGGTATGAATACGTATGAGCAGCACTGTATATATATGTCAATCGGAGCATGTTAGCATGCTCCTGGAAAAAGTAGGAAAAATCCACACACATGCATTACTCTTTTTTTATTTAGATGCATATGGAGCCAGAGTGTGCAACCCTTTTTTTTCCTACTTTCAAGTCTACTTCCAGTGATCAGCACCTCACTACAACCCTTGCTGTGCGTTACCTTTCCATATTATAGCATGCTGATGTTAGCATTTAGCTCAAAGTACCTCTGAGCCTAGTCTCGCTTTGCCAGAACCTCCCCCACAGCACTGCGAAGGAGTGCCTGGCTAGTCCACACAGCACACAGAAGTGAAACGTCGTAGATATAGACTACACTGCGCCTAATGGCTGTAGACTCTTAGTATTGTTGTACCTATGATTTAATGTCATAAAGATGTCGTTGTCATTTTGTGTCTTTCCTTGTTCTGTTGTTGTTAATGCATCATCAACATTATATAATAGTTAGTGACCTTATTGCAAATGATTTGCTAAATCTCAAGTGGGCTTGAAAATAAAATGTGCCAAATATATTAGATTGAAATAGATAGATAGACAGATAGACAGATAGATGGATGGATAGATAGATAGATAGATAGATAGATAGATAGATAAATAAATAGATAGATAGCCAACAGCAATAGGAAGAATAATCAATAAACAATTTGTAAGACTAATAACTGACTAACTGACATATTGGCATATTTCTCACTAATATGTATAGATTAACCGCTGATTGGATGTACAGACAGATGGCGCTCGGCTCCTCCTCAGATATGGGTGAATGAAGGGAAGAGGAGAGAGACCGAGCCATAACAGCTCTTAACAACCTCCAAAGCTGGATAAGACAAATGGTGGGTCAAGTCAAGTTTATTTCTAAATCATTTCCAGAAAAAAAACATCTGTGACAAGGAGCTTCACAGACAATACACACAGCTACAAACAAGGACACAGTGTCACAGACGAGACGCAGAGAGTGAGTGATGCTGGTTCAGTGTGTTGTCTGTAGTTGTACCATATGCCCCTAATGGGCACTAGGGTGCAGATTGACTAATCATGTGTGTGTGTGTGTGTGTGTGTGTGTGTGTGTGTGTGTGTGTGTGTGTGTGTGTGTATGAATAAGTGAATAAATGAATGATTATGTGAGTGAATATCACTTTGTGGTTCCACAAGGGGCTTCTGCATAAAAAAACAAGGAATAATAAAGGAGGGACAAACAAGAACAAGAGCACCACTAAGTCCAACAAATGGGGCCAGAGCTTGTGTTTGGGGGTGTAGAAGCTTTGGATTTGTGTGTGCGACAGGATGAAATAGCATTGCAGCCCATTGGAGAAATAACTAAATGACAGACTGCAGGCAAGTAGATAAAGGGGAAGGAAGGGCCTCGGCTGATGCTGTTGAGGGAGGAGGCATTGTAGTGGAGGGCAGTCAGACGAACTCCTCAAGTGCTTCTTGGCACGCCTCAGTGGAAAGAGCCCTCGAATGAAAGTGCGCCATCGCATTGACATTTTGTCATCGAGAAGGTGGAGGACATTGTCCATAATAGCAGACTGCAAATATCATTTTCTCCACCACTACCCTGAGTGAGTCTGGTTCATCCCCCACGGCAGCACTGGCTTTTCTCAATTCTCACCAACTTGTTCAGAAATGTGTGTCCCCTGAAAATGATACTGCACCCTTCCAACAAACACCCTAAATCCTGTCAAAAAAGCTTATGGACTCAAGTCTGACAGGCATGGGATTAGTGCTGAACCAACTGGTTTAATAACAATCGATCAATAGAAAGCTAATCGACTTAAAAAGAAAATGAATTGATTAATCCTCTAAGTAATTTTTACAATCAACACATTCTAAAGAGTCTACAGCCACAGCAGCAACTCTGTGAGTACCTAGGCACAGAGGTGCTAAGAGCTAAATGCTATTGGCAGGTATAAGGTCATAAACCAGAGAGCTAAATGCTATTGGCAGGTATAAGGTCATAAACCAGAGTATTAGACAATTAGAAATGTTGACCTTTGACCATTTTTAGCCATTCTGCTAGCATTAAATGCTAAATATTTGCTGGTTACATTACAGCAACTCAGATGTGATTTGCTTCTTCTTTTGTGCACGTTTTTGACATTCTAGAGTTCTAATGATGGACTAAACAAACTGATAATGATAAAATAGTCATTATTTGGAGCCCTACAGAGCATACACAGTCCACTTTTCTTATAATCGGTGGGAGCTTTAGTCATTCAAACATTTCAAAGCTGCTCTGGAGTCAGAAATAATCTCATTGACTGGCAAAATAAACCTCAGTGGGTGGAACCAAAGAGTGAATCCAAGTTTAGTAAACTGGAAAAACAAGAAAATGGAACACACAGCAACAATTCTAATTACATTTATTCATCATATTTCATTATTTATTTTTTTAAGAATTTCAGCAAGGTTAGCTCACTAGCTTACCTCATTATGTATTAGATTGTGTCATTGTAGTTTGAAAATAGAAGTCCGTCATAATTTACTAAACAGTACCTTTCAGATCCTAGGCATTAAAGGTAGTAATACAATATTCATGCAACACTGTGTTTAACACAACCAAATGTACTATTTCTGTCTGAGGAACAAACTGGCCTCTGTGAAGCCTATTTTCAACTCAACAAGAATAGTCTGCTCAGGCATGTCATGCATTGCATGACAGTAATCCAGTTTTCTATCAAAGTAGCTCTCCAAGTGCTCTGAGGATTGGACTTCCTCCACATGGTGCCTGGAATCCGGGGCTGCTTGTCCCATCAGAAATCTACCACCAAAGGTGGAAATTACTGTGTTCTAGCTGCTGCCAGCTTGCAAATGTATTCTTATGCCCCCAGGACAGTGTTGTCTGCTTTGGTAAGCGGTTTCTGTCCTCCATGATCAGAAGCACGAAGAGTGTCCATCTATCAGCAGTGATGCTGCACCAACAAACAGCTCCGATGACATGGTTGTACTGGGATTATTTGAGGTTAAGAAACTGCACCCAATAACAATATCTTATAATAAAGTAACTCATGTAATATAATTTAAATCTGAGCAATGAATAATTTATTATAAGGCACAACTTCAGACAAATGTACTGTAGAAATGGTCATGAGCTGGTCTCTCATTCATTATCAGGGAAGCGTCTACAGATTGTGCTTTTCGCTGTGCGTTTTTTTAAGGTTTTAAGGCTACGGTTAATAATAGTTTTCATTAGGGATTAATCAGTTAATTAATTGATTAAGAATTTAGAGAATGAATCAACTCATTGTTTCTGCTTTACAAATGTGGTCATTATCCATGGAAGCTTCTTCAGTTTGTGCTTTGGAATATAATTCACATATTCTATATTTTATAAGCTATTTGGAAACAATTGCTCATGTTCATACATTCACAATGAGCAAATTTCTGGTATAAACAACTAAATATACATCTGAATTTGAAGGATCCCCCCCCCAAAAAAAAAAAAAAAAAAGTGTGGGCTACCTATAATACATTCCACTTCACTATTATCTCTTCGGACTAACCAGTGATGTGTTCATGTAAAAATGCCTGCAGCCATTTTTTCTGTCAGGGAGTGTGTTTGCCACCAAGTGTCACTGTTGCAACACTGTGCTGTTGCCTCTGAGTGCTCCCCCTGTGTTATTGTGAGGAGAGGTGGAGAGGGTGGAGACAGACAGACAGACAGACAGAAAGCGAGAGAGCGAGACAGAGAGAGATAGAGGCTGCTGTTGGGCAGATCATCAGCCTGTCTCTAACTGTAGTTGTCTTCCTCCTCTCTCTCCCGTGGCTTTGCATGCCCCAGAAACAAGGTAGTTCCGTCTAATTGCTCTAATGGCGTCCCATCCTCATTAGACTCTTGACCTTGGCTGTGCGTGATAAGAGTAGGTCAGCGTGGATTAGAAATGGCCCCCGAAGCCCTCCTCCTCTCGGCAGTTACCAGTCAATACCTCTGACTCAAATCACTCCCCTCAAGTCTTTCACCATTGAAACTGGGCAGCATTGGATGCATTGTTCTGTCTGTCCCCACTGGACGTGCTGAGTCCTGACTTGTATGCAAGGATTATCTCACATCAGTGAGAGTGCACGTACCTGTCAGGGGCGTGTTTGGGACTAAAAATAAGACAGATAAATATATGAGTGAGCCACACAAATGGTAAAAACAAAGAAATGTGGGTTTCTGTAATAGGATAGGTCATAATAAAGGGATGGAAGGAAAAGTTGGCCCAAATCTTTGAAGTGCTCGCTGTAATGATCCCTCGCCGTGGGTTATAATATTCACACCTTTTTCAAACCGTACCTCATCTCAGCTCTAACAGTGTGTGTGTGTGTGTGTGTGTGTGTGTGTGTGTGTGTGTGTGTGTGTGTGTGAGGGGGTGGAGGACCGCACAGCAGAAACTGTGGCAAACAGACAGAGATAGACAGAAGATGTTGAGCTGTACCCCCTAAAGACAAAACGTAACAACTACATGAAAAAAGACTGCACTGGATTATCTCTACAGGCAAAACTGCGATGACTTAGTTCCATAAGGCTGTCATTAGTCTCCCATCCACCTATGCAATTAAACTTAGTCTGGCTAAGCTCTCCGGGAGAAAACCACTCCCTTGTTCTGCCTCATCTTCAGTGTACCTAGAGGCTGTGCGTGTGCGCACATGAGCCTGTATGTGTGCACTACAGTGTCTGCATTTATGTGGCTAAGTGTGTATGAGAGAGAAAAAAAAGGCAGTGGCACAAAGACAAAGAGAGACAGCGGACCACAGAGAACGAGCTGGATTGCATCAAAAGTCACCAAACAGCACTTTCATCCTCCAAATTCAGTCCCTCAGAAACAGAGTGTCTCACAATCCTGGCAGCACTTCCTGTTTGCAGAAGACCTCTGCTACTGAGTGCTTTGGGGCTCGTGGTAAAGAAGTCTTAATATGCTACCTCGGCGAGAAACTCCGGCTTAATGAAGGATTTACTTCCTATGACCAGTGCTGGCGAGGGACCCGATGAATAAGAATACTTGTGGCCTTTGGCTATCATTATGTAATGGCTGACCATTTTCTTCTAGCAGCAATGTTTTCCAACTCGGCATTAATTAATAAGCTGCATTCATTCTGTGAAAGCCAATACATGGGCGGAATAAGGAATATAATATAGAATCATTAAAAAAAGAGGATGAGCAATTTGAGAGATGGTGAACTGTGAGCCTGTCGTCTGTGTATCGAGGCTACTGCTTCATGATGTTCCCAGAAAAAGCAGTACTACTGACAGTGGTGGAAGAAGTATTCAGATCCTTTACTTCAGTAAAAGTACTAACACTGTCAAAATACTCTGTTACAAGTAAAAAGTCCTGCGTTGAAAATGTTACTTAAGTAAAAGTATGTAAGTATCACCAGGAAAATGTACTGAAAGTATTCAAAGTAAAAGTACTCAATGCAGAAACATCCTCCCATTTTAGAAAGAGTAAAGGATAAATAATATAATATAATAAAATAATAAAACATCAGATTTCATAAACTACATGAAAAAAAATCTTCATTTGTAAAGTAACTAGTAATTAAGCTGTCAGATGAATGTAGTGGAGTAAAATGTACAATTATTCTCTCTAAAATCTAACAGAGTAGAAGTAGAAAGTGGCATGAAAAGATCCTCATTTGTACTTAAGTATGGTACTTTAATAAAAGTACTTAGATTACATTCTACCACTGACTACTGAGTACTGCGAAATACTACTACTACAATCATGTGTTCATTTATCCATCTTTCTTTCCTCCATGTTCATCCATTCATTCGCTCCTCAATCTAAAATGCATGCAGACATTCTGTAAGAAGATATTTATGTGCATATGTCAACAGCAGAATGGGAAAGGTCTTCTATCACTCGATGATATATTAATAACACAATGTCTTTTCCATATTAATGATCTAAAGACATTTTAAGTATGCTTAATGGCCTGCCAGTCCTTACATTGTGTTGTTTCACTTGCTCTATATTAGATTTAATTTGCATCAGTGCTTTTATTGTTTATCTCTTTTTCTTCCTTCTTTTGTTAGGAGACATCTGGAATAAAAGCAAAATGCTTCAACAAACAAGAGAAACGCTGCCTCGTCTCATTATATCATATCAACAGGGAGCAAAACTGTCTGGCTAAATTACATTGCAGCAGTAATGACATAAAGTCCCTAAACAAATACTGAAGAAGAAAGAGAAAAAAGAAGTATCGCTGCCATCACATTGTATCAGAGGAGAAGTAAATCAGTTCACACAATGGTTTATGGCAACAACAAAAAAAAACAGCTGAAAAAGGACAGAACTGAATGGTACCTACGGTTGGGAAATGTTCCATCCCTCATGCTTTCTGTTTCAACCTCTCTCTCTGTCAGTTGCCGTGCAATTTTTTAAAAAGTGTTATGCCTTTTCTCCTTCTTGATCCCCCCCAAATTTGCTGTGAAGACGTTCCCTATCAGGCAGGAAGGAGAATTCAAGACAATTATCAACACTCTTTGTGTTAAATCCAGTTCACCATCTTTCACATATTTTTGGAGGCGACTGCGCGATTATTTAAAATCTTTTCAAGGCATTTGGTCCCACATCACTGGCAAAGCATAAATAAATAAAATCCATCTTCATCTGCTTCAGAAAGGTGAACCTTTTAATACCTTGCAGGAGGGTGGAATATTAATAGTGTGGGAAACAAGTAAACAAGCCTTCAAAACAAGGGAGGAAAGAGCACACCCTTACTGGTTGATTACAGCACAAATGTGTGTTTGTGTGTGTGTGGCAGAGGGTTGCTGTGTGTGCTTGCATGTCTGTGTAAAGGTGTGTGTGTGTGTGTGTGTGTGTGTGTGTGTGTGTGTGTGTGTGTGTGTGTGTAGGGGAGATGGACAAACCCAGGGGTCCGTTTATCTAAGCTGACAGAAACAATTTACAGCACTGCCAAATGGTGAGCAGGAGCCCCTCACACACAGAGAAAAGTGGAGGGGAACCAGACACAGAAAGCAGAAACACTGTGGCATTCACACTCGGCCGCTACTAATAACACCAGACCGGGGACGAGGTTTGGCCCTGGCATTCTTTGGCCATGACTGACCCATCCATCCATCCATCCATCCATCCATCCATCCATCCATTCATCCATCCATCCATCCATCCATCCATCCATCCATCGCTCCATTGTTTCATAGATTACCTCCACCACGGAGGGGATGTCTGTATCTTTGTCTTTTAGGATGTCTAATAGAAATGTTTAAAAAAGTTAGACCACTGGCCAGGGTGATTAATTTTTGTTGCAGATCTGGATCCAGGATTTTTCTTTTTTGTCCGTTACTAAACATTAAAACATGTTCTGTAAGGGCTGGCAATAATTAATCTGCTTTAATAGATACACATTATCCTGTCTAATTTCAGTAGAATCACATCATGCAGGCTGTTCTTATGAACCATTCGTACATATAGCTACGAAAAGTAATGCACTGTAATTTGTATGTATTCCACGTATTTATTACTCTATGCTCCACATTGACTGCTGCTCTATAAGGCCGCGAGGAGACCCGCGTAGGGAGGAGGTCGGGGTGGATGGATGGGTCCTAAAATGTAATACTTTCAAGCCAGGGAGCAGAGTTTGTGTCCCAGAAGAAGTTTGTGTCCCGGAAAACACAAGAATCTTTTCTTAACTAGTTGTTTTGGTGCCTAATCTTAACTGTCGACCTTTTGTCGGCTAAACTCAATTGCAACGGCCGCTGAAATGACTGTAACATCACGGTGCTCTGTACTCAGCGCACGGTCACCTTTTCTCTGCTAAATGTAACTGTAAAGAACGTTAAACGCTCGCTCGCGGTCGCCGTAATTTTGTATGATACCATACGGATTGTTGTGCAAAAGTTTTCGTACGATATTATACAAACCCGTTAATGAGAATGCGTTGCATCATGATGATGATGTTTTTAAATGTGTTTAGCATTCGTAAGCATGATAGATAAGTCTTGACCTTGAGAGTGTGTGCCACAATAATCTAATATTTATGAGCTTCTAAACACACAAAAATATATTTGCATTATAAAACAACGAGATGTGGCTCAAAGCTCAGAACAGGGCAGTACATGGACCTCTGGCATGAGATTATATTGTCACACACACTGTTTCCTCTGTGCTCAAATCTCAAACCAACATGAAAGACAAGTAAAAGTGAAAATGAAATCCCGACTAATACTGGATTTGTTAGGCTGATACTGATAGTAAGTAACAAACATATGAAAACGATACATCAGCCAATACTAATTGTTTTACATAAACATAACATACGCAAACATTTTTGACATGGATCCCATAAATTTAAATATGATCTGAGTGGAACATTTTACTGTAGAAAAATAAACATTTCAGTTCTCTTCAGAGGACAAACTATAGTGTCTAAGTTGTTTTTTAAAGTTTTCTTTGGTATTTCTCTACTGACAGTCCTTGTTACTGTTAGTGACTGAACTATACATTATGTTGATACAAATGTATCTGCAATGATCTAATACTGGCTCTCATATCAGCCTGGACACCACTTTGAATCAAGACAGGGTTCACAATCTTACGTCACAACGTCAATTTGATTATTTTATATCTGATTTTACATGCATCGGACAAATTTGTTCTAATATTGCTGATTTCAACCATAGTCTGCTAGTCCCGTGTTCTATTTAAAAAAAAAAAACAATTAATGAGGATTTTGCAGACTTCATGGAGATTTGAATAAAAGGTACATTCAGCACTGAACTTTCAGTTTGAATATTTAAAACCAATGTATAAACGCCTTGGGCCAAAAACTGTTTTTAATGGTTGATTCATGAGGTTGGCCAGTACTTACAGGCTGAAAATCTGGCATACAAACTGAATTTATTGTGGAATGATAATCTATAATTACAAAGAATGCTTTAAGTTGCTTCCAGTAGATCACATGTTGAATCCCAATGTGTGCACCAAAAAAAGCTTCCAGTCAGAAGTTATCAGAGAACATGACAGGAACATATTCCAACACAACACATTCTCACTCTCTCATTGGGTAAAATACGGACACCTGGTCATGTGCCTTTGGCATTTGGTATTCACGCTAAAAGTCTCATTCAGCGTCGGGACTCTTGGTGTCCTTTGCGTTTGTTGTTCACGCTAAAAGTGCATCGTTCGGCATCAGGACTGTTGATGTAACTTTTGCCGCTCTGGGTCAAGATGTACTACGGCACAAGAACGGGACAGTTAGGTTCGTGGGTGGGGTTATAAAATGTATGTTTCTGTGATACACAGAACAGGTCTCCTGGGTGGAAGTCCATTTCGGTCTTTCATACTACTCACTACCATTGTAGCTCTTCATACTATGTCATCTTACAGCGTAAGCTTCTGCAGTCTCGCTGCTGCAGATCTGCGAGACGTGTCGACGTCAAAGGACGTTCCTGGTGGCCCGCCTCATTCTGCCTTATTCTGCCTCTGATTGGCTTACCCTGGTATTCTTACCCTAACCCTAACCAATCCCCGCTCCCCACGCCTAAACCTAACTACGTCGACTCTTCTAGCAGATCCGACTTAGGATCTACCCGATGCGTTCCATACTGTACATACCCTGAAGGGTGCTTTTTGCGTCGTATCTGACGCTGTGAGCCACTGCCCAAGCATCCATATTTTACAAGTTGGGAGTGAGAACAGGTTGTCCAACAGTAGGAGTCGTTGCCTTTGATGAAACTACATCCTATGAAAGCAAATAAATGAGCTGTACAGGAGATAGGTACACTTACAGTAAAGGCCGGGACCAGCTTCACACAAGCACACACACACACACACACACACACACACACACACACACACGTATATATATATATAAATAAATATAAATATAAATAATATATGTACAATATGTATGATGCATCGCAGCAGATGCTGGCAAAATATGCATGATTAGCACCACGTTTGGTGGAAACAACAGCCAAGTGTACAGTGTCAACTTCCTTCATATCCTTCTCCCATGTCACTAACAACCACCCACACACACAAACACCCATTGCAAATGAAAATGAGCTGCTGCAGCCACTATTAGAGTCTGAATCATACTTGAGAGAAGAGCAGAAGAGAGGAGAATAAAAAAGTGAAGAGCGGGAGAGACTAAACTGGACTAGTCTTGAATAGAATCAAATATATTTAAATACAAAAGAGAACAGACAATACTAGATCAGACTAGACTGGATCACTCCCTGATTCACTCATCCACTAATACCTTATAATAGACACTCTGACTCTGTGTTGATCATTAAATTGCATTGTGGGATTGTAAGTGGAAAGTACTCTACATGGAGACTGTCCTCCCCTTAAAAACGCTCCCATAGGTTGGTTGTTCAAGCATCAATCCCGACTAGAGGGACAAATCCCTCTAGAGGGCGTAATAATTATGACGGGAGCAAAGCAGGACGTAAGGTGAAAGGATAATTCCGATTTTCCACTGGGATTGTGATGCATTTCAGCTGTGTTTCGTCAGCTACGCGCCTTACCACACCGGGAGCGTCTCAGAAGCGGATAGTCTTGCTGCCTGACTCGCAGATTTTATTATTGCTCTCTACAAGTACTTTACAGAACAATCAGGTGTTTATTAAACTAGTATCTACCTTCCACTCCAAGCACTCCTACAGATAAACTTCATAAAAAGATCTGTGATGTCTATTATGTTTTTCCACCTCCAAGATGAATCTCTCGTTGTCCGTGGTGTTGTAGAGGAGGCATATTGGGGGGGTATAGCTCCCTATATGGGGGTGGGAGGGTCAAACAAACACAGGACTTTCACCTAGGAGACCGGGGGTTCGTGTCCCGTTTGAAAATAAAAGTAAATGGCAATTATTATTATTATTTTTACTTTACGGAACAAACAGAGCTACGTCACATTCAGCGCCGCATGCGTAACCGTAACTGAAGAGACACCACAATGCTTTTTGGTGCCCAAACCTAACCAAACTGCAACCGTTTCACAATGTTAACAGCGTGTTTAAAACCGCGACCATTAGGTTCTCTGGTTTAGATATGAGGACAGAAAACGCTCCTGTGGGTTGTATTAGAGGGTGGAAACAAATTACCCATAACATTGGTTCGGAGGACTTGTTGTCTACATGTCATGGACACCACTTTTTTTTTGTTCCATGAGGCACCAGCGGTTCAACTCGATAAGTGAACGAAGCGACAGCACAGAAACTAGAGAGAAAAACTCTTGGTGGTTAAAGGAAGAAACCTTTCTCATGTTTTCAGTTGTCTTTCCAGAGTGTGACTGGGGTCACTGCAGCCTCTGCTTTCACTGCGCAATGTAATGGAGAGAGAAAACAAAATACTGTCAGAGGAGGGTGAAAGGGTCTTTAAGTGGCCTTGTTTTTCACTCCCAGTCTCCAAAGCCTCAAATTAGAGTGCACGATTACTCTTTGCTCCCATAAAAAAAGAAACAAAGAAGAAAAGAAGCACACTCTGTTTCACAGAGCCGGTCCACTTTCTGTTGCATAATAACTTGCCTGAGGGAAAACCTGGCTGTGGGAGGTAAAGCTTGGCATTTTAAGACATCCATAAAGAAATCTGTACATTTGCACGCAGATGCTTTGATGTTAATGTGATTATGAGAATGGGGAGGTAAACTCGCTGTACATCACGTGACCATGCTAATCTAATTATGTTGCTTCAATTAGGGCCATATTCAGAGCATTAACGCCAGCATTAAGACATCAAGTGCTGCAGTTTATGGAACAGGGTGTACAGATGTTGATGCCCTATTCTGAGTCACACCGATCATGTCTCTCTCCACAAGTTGTGACACTTGCCCAATATCCACCGGGCCGTAGATTTTTGCAGCTCCTATCTGCTTCGAGCCTCGGCACTGAATCACTTCAGGAAAATTTGCAGGGAGAGACACAATATAATTACATTGCCAAGAGGAAATGATTGACATGGCTTGTGTGCTATAGGGCAGCAATTATATGACAAATCTATTGAATTAAAAAACTGCAGTGTGGACGATTGAGTGACATTCTACTGCAATGCATTTAAACAGCTTACTGCTATAAAAACCCACTTGATGAGTGTGTGTAAATCACTAAACCTCCTGCACATAAATGGAAAGGTGTCTGGAGTAGTCAGTGCATCTCTTCCATTTCTACCGCAGTAATGGACTAGAGGAGTTTTTTTTGCCATTCAGATCATGAATATGAAGGGAATAAATAGGGCTAATATGGAACAGCTTTATACTAAAAACCCCAGGCAGAATATTGTTGCTGGAGAGGTTTTAGGAACTGCAATAACATACACACATCTAATTAAAGATGCTCACCAAATCCCATTCTGTCATAATGACTTATCAGAAAGTGACACATTGAAATATCTATTTTGTTGAACTGAAGGGACCGGTATTATGCATTATCTTTATAAACTTCCTGTCATTTGGGGGAAGCAGCAATCTGAATATCAACAGGAAATGGAAATAAAACAGGACTTGATTGATGTCAGAATGGTGACGCTAACAGTGCAGGTAAATTAATGAGAGGAAAATATTCATGGTTTATGAAGATGTTGGTATTGCACAAGACATATTCAATAGCACTATTCGCATGGGCTTAGTATCATACAGGGACCTCGTGTGATTTAGAAATTACCCCCCCACATCTGAGTTTCCTGTGACGTATTCGCACCAGATAAGCAAAGCCTACTTTTACATGACGATACTGAATCATATATTCTGGAATCAATATTAAAGCGATGCATTGCTTTTTTTCATGATTATTGGAAAGATATGCGCTGTATATCTTTGAACAGCTTCTGACCTCAAACGGATGTGTTGCAGTTGAACCATTTAACGCGAATGGAGGGAGAGAAAATCAATAATCATGCTAATGTCACAATATGACCTCATCTGCATTGTGGCCACAGGTGCTGAGCTTTAACACTCACAATTCCTGTTGTATGCTGAGAGATGTGAGATGAAACATGCAAATGAGCCAGTCTTTCCCCTGAGCAAGGTCCTGTGCCCTTCCTCCCACAATGCCGCTCACGCTCATGCTTCAATTTGATCAGGGAATGGTTTATTATAAAGAGGTTCTTCATGTTTTTTAAAGAAATGTGAATGGCTGTGACTTTAAAATGGAGCAGATGGCAAAAAAAATCAGTGACCTGAATTCCAGAAAGGATGAAATGTACAATCACTGTTAATTCTTCCATTTAATTATAGCCCACAAAAAAAGCATCTTGACAGGAAGCTGGAGTGAGAAAATTCACAGCCACTGTGCTTTGCCGTTTCACAAGTGCAGAGATTATCTTTTTTGGTAATCGTGTGGGATGCGTGTGGCCTGACAGGGTATGTATAGGAAGGCAAGTATCTAATAAAGGGTTTCCCTTGCTCAAAATTTCCATTTCCACCAAGTCGTCAGTTTTGCCCCCATGTAATAAGGGTATTTACTCCGCACAAAAGAAAAGGGAGATTACAGCATCACAGGACAGGATTATAAAAAAAAAAAACTAAGACCACAAAGACAGCCAATCACTTCCAGAAAATCCTTCAACATATTTGAGCTTTCATCTGCCGTTTCCCTGTGTATTCTCCACAGTCCTTCATCCCTCTGCCTGGCTTTGTTTCTCTTGCTCTCGCTCAGCTCTTTTCATTAGGAAACGCCTGTGATTAATAATTACATCAAAATAATTTCCCGTCCAGTGAGAGTAAACCATTACACTAAATACTGGTTTTTGCAAATGCATGTTTTTTTCTTTCAGTATTGACGCTGTCTGACCAACACTGATTACTGCACCTGCTACAAAACTGGCCAGTGAAATACAAAGTCACTTGGGTACAAAGGGATATCAAGGACACCAAAAAACAAAACGTTGCAGAAGCGGTGATAGCAAAATGAAAAATTGCCTACAAAAAAGAAGAAAAAGAAAGAAATACCCAAGAGAAATGGATGAAGAGAAAACAACTCTACTGCCTGACTGCATGACTCATCCACAGGCTAAGACAATATCAAGGCAATTTCAGTTCAAATTTAAACTGCCCACTTGTCCCCTTTTTCATGAAGCAGAAAAAATCTCAAAGCACGGGCCCTGAGAAAAGGTCACAGATAAGACCCGACACTCAAACGATACACAGTGAATGGTGTGGCAGCCCTGCAACTTCTGCTTCAAACCTTTTTTTTCTGTAAATTGATCTGGGAGAAAAATCCAATCCACTCTGATAAACAAAGTAACTGTGAAACAACGAAACATACAAATGAACAACATGTGGATTTTTCATTCTGTCATAATGACTTATCAGAAAGTGACACATTGAAATATCTATTTTGTTGAACTGAAGGGACCGGTATTATGCATAATCTTTATAAACTTCCTGTCATTTGGGGGAAGCAGCAATCTGAATATCAACAGGAAATGGAAATAAAACAGGACTTGATTGATGTCAGAATGGTGACGCTAACAGTGGGGAGTGTGCAGGTAAATTAATGAGAGGAAAATATTCATGGTTTATGAAGATGTTGGTATTGCACAAGACATATTCAATAGCACTATTCGCATTGGATTAGTATCATACAGGGACCTCGTGTGATTTAGAAATTACCCCCCCACATCTGAGTTTCCTGTGATGTATTCGCACCAGATAAGCAAAGCCTACTTTTACTTGAATTTACTAACATTTGTACCCAGAGAGTTGGATACCTGGATGTACGCGGAAGACAGCCAGGGTGAGGCCGCTGCACCAGGGTTCCGTATCTTTTTGGGCCAGGCCTGGTAGAGGTTACCAGAGGCGCATAGCCTATCATCCTCGCCGCTGCACCCACATAGCATCGGCGTCTGCCCTTGGACGAAGCTGCGGGGAGCGCGTTGACTCGGGGACGGATGTCTCTGGTTGGGCAATGGTCCAGACTAGGTTGAAAAGCAGCGTCTTTGCGAGAGGGATAAAAAGGCGCACAGGAAATAAAAACCTTGAAAAAATGATATACGACCCTGCCAAATCACAGACACGTCGATTCACACAGGACCTCGGTGTTTGGCGATATATGTTAGGTCATTTGCGGGGGATTTTTACTTTACAAATTACACAAATGGCCGATACGCACGGGATTAAGATCACAGACAACCTCCGTAATTATTACAAATGACTAAAGATCACCAGGTAATACTAATCCTGTGTGAATAGGGATTATGACGTGCATGTACCCAGTCAGAGAATGAACTAACCATGGAATTACTTTAGTAATAAATGTTTAGAAATGTGATGTCTGCATCAAAATACGTCACACACCAATAGAGAAGCATAACATGCGCCAGATAATCATTATTTAAGTAAACGCAGTGGCTCAGAGGAAAATAGCAAACGTATGTGAATACTGCAGCTGCCGTTGTTGGAAAAACAACACAGACGGTGTGTTTACTTGAAACTTGCCAGCCTTGTGGTGCATTTTAAGTTATTGTAAAATACCATTTTCCCATCTGGTGCTTGTTTTTGTCGTTTATCAGCAATTTACTGGTGAAATAAGTCATTGTTATAAGTTATTGTTATTACATTATTATCTATTATTACTATCTTATTATGGCCTTAGCAATAAACAAGTCGTTCTTTAAAGGTCCCATGACATGGTGCTCTTTGGATGCTTTTATATAGGCCTTAGTGGTCCCCTAATACTGTACCCGAAATTCAGCCTTGGTGCAGAATTACAGCCACTAGAGCCAGTCCCAAAATTTGCTTTCCTTAGTATGGGCCATTTCTGTGTCTGTAGCTATTGAGGAGGAGGGGGGGGGGCAAGGTAGAGAGTGCGGGTGTGGCCTTGACCAACTGCCACTTTGCTCGTTTGAAAGCCAAGATGTCTCTCTCTCTCTCATGGGTGGGCCACATTCTCTGGGCGGGCAAAGCAGAGAAAGGCGAGGTAACCTTTCTCCTTATGACCTCATAAGGATCGGCCCATCTGAGCTTTCATTTCCTCAAAGGCAGAGCAGGATACCCAGGGCTCGGTTTACACCTATCGCCATTTCTAGCCACTTGGGGACCATAGGCAGGCTGGGGGAACGTATATTAATGTTAAAAAAAACTCATAAAGTGAAATGTTCATGCCATGAGACCTTTAATGTCGCCAACTGTTGTTTTGTGCTCCTTTTTTATATTTTATATTATATACATTATAAATATATTATATATATATTTTGGTTCAGGCACCAGTTCAGGCACCGGTTCAGGCACCAGTTCAGGCACCGTTTAGGCAACGGCACCGTTTTAAAAGTATTGTTTTAGTACCGGTATCGAAAAAAACCCAAACGATACCCAACCCTAATCCAAACCACGATCTTTTTCCTAAACTTAACGAGTCGTTTTAGTGCCTAAACGTATCTGGCATCGCTGCATGACGCTCACTTTTTCTGTTTAAACTCCACTACCATGAGCCCTGAAAGGAGCATCATCTGGCGGTGCCTGTAGCCGGCTCACAGTCACCTATTGGCGGCTAAACAACTGCTGCTGATAGCCAACGTCCCGGAACTCTGTAGCTGCTAAATACAACCAGCGACTGCTGCTGGGATTTTATTGTCCCACTGTTCATGTTACTGCGCTTTGTCATAAATAATTCAGCAGAGGCAGGTATATAGACCAGAAAGGGGGAAATCCCATGCATCTCTCCTGGGAAAATTGCAGCCTGCATGTCAGTATATCAGTGTCCTGCATTGTTCAATGTCCCCTGCTGAGTTTTTGACGGCTAGTGGTGCATTAATGTTTGCTGAGCAAGTACCTGTTTTGTTTGAATGTGGTATTCTACTACAGATTCCTGCTAACTGCAGACGGCACAAATGCAAATATGTAGTGAATGTAAAACACATTATTCCAACAGTTGGTGGAAGTAGGGTCAAGTTCATAGCTGCGCATTATTGCCTCTATGTGTTGGCTTCAAAGCACCTCCCTCCAAACTATAACTCTAATTGGTCAACTTTGGCTGCTTCTGTTTTTCTCCTACATCTTTCTGATCCCAATAGAGATTGTTGAGAGTGAAGACAACACGAAGTTAACTGAAGAAAAGCTCAGTTATCTTCTCCTCTCTTTGTAACACACATATAACAGACATTCCCACAAAGACACGATCACTCACTGTGCTTTCTACAGTGAGCGAAGGAACAGAAACACAGCAATTTATGCATTCTCGTGAACGGGTTCGTATGATATCATATGAAAACTTATGCACAACAGTTCTTATGATTTATGAAATTACGGCGACTGCAGGCTGGTCACGTGAGGACCGGTTTACAAAAGGTAACTGTCCTGCAGTGATGACTTTGGGTTAAAACAGCTGTCCCCTTAAAGCTACATCATGTAAGAATTTCTCCCATCTAGCAGTGAAATTGTACATGACAACCAACTGAATATTACTTTCTAGCCCCTCCCGTTCCGAGCACGTTCTAACTCCTACGGTGGCCGTATTATTCCAAGAAGTACGACTTTGTCCGTGAGTGTTCCTTCCAGTGTAATAATAGTTTTACGTTATTTTGGTACCATTTCATTGCTAACATCAGCTATCAGGTTCCCAAACATATGCAAGCTAATGTTAGTATCATTGCTATCATTATTCTGTATATTGTACGAGATTAATAGTGTAAGGCAATGTTTACAGCGTAGGAGAGAAGCAACAGAGGTTTGTGTTTTTAATATATTTCTCTGAACCGTATGAACAATGTCAATGAAACCGAAATTAGCTCTTAGCATCTCCATCGTTTACATGCAGCTGTTCTAGCTGTAGCTAGTCTGTGTTACAACTCCATTACGTGAGTTGTCTGCCAGGGAAATCACGACACATATGATTAAGTTTATGTTACAAGGTAGACAATCCTTTTTCATCATTGATGCGAGGAAAAGTATCCTAGACGTCGTTCTAGCATTATACACAACCATGCTATAGTTAGTCAAGCAACTATAAAACTTTGAATTTACACAAATAGGCAGAATTACCTGTCGAGAAGAAAGCAAGCAACTTCAGTGTCCCTTTTAAAATCCTTGCTCCTTATGAGCTCTTTCCATCTTGGAAAAGCCACTCCAATATTAACTTTGGTCTTGTTGCCTTGCCTGTCGCGTTGTCGTTTTAATTCTCTTTTTAACTTCCTTGGCGACTCTGTTATATGTCCTCGAGAATAGGCGCAATCCTCCATTTTCAACAGGCTTTTAAATCTGCCGGCAATCGCAAGTAATCTTCTCCCCCTCCCTGGCATTCGTCATGGTGCCACTGTGTGTAAAAGCGCGAAAGGCGGAGATATGTCCCTCTTTGGCTAATGTATTTTAAAGATGGAGGTGCAACATGGCTGCCGCCATTCGAGCGACTTGCTCGTATGTATTCTGAATGAGTCTGAATGGCAGATTCTACGCGTATGAGAATACTTTGATTAGTTGGTGGAAGTAATTACACATGAATAAGCACATATTTGTGAAAGAATGAAGGGGTTTTTGCTAAGAATCAACTCAAAAAATTACACAATGGAGCTTTAAGTAGTAATCCCAGAACACAAAGTCTTGTGTTTTCCCCTTAACTTCTTCCGAGACACAAACCTCGCTCCACCGCTTGAAAGCCCTGTGTTTCAGGAACCATCAATCCACCTAAACCTTCTCCCTACGCGGATCTTTGTGCATTTTTACAGCAGCACCTAATGTCGTGCATGCAATAAAAAATATGTGGAATATTAGTACGAATGTTTCATGAGAACAGCCTGTAGCAACTGTATGACAGTAGTCTCCTAATGAGACAAGTTAAACAAAAAGTTACCTTAATGTAACTCCAGTGCAACAAACAAGTATAATTCAATAATTATCTCTCTATATTACAATCTAAATGAAAGAATATAAAGAAATTACTGAGGGGAATGCAATAAAAACATGATGCTCTGGTGATGCAATCAAGAGAAAAAAGTGAAATCCAATACTGAACTATAAATCAAAAACCACGCCGTATGTACAGTATCTACAGTGGGACTTTTTTCAAGAACAAAACAAACTCTGAAATGTTCTTCAAAAAAATCCAGGAACAAAAACTAATCCCTTGTTCTTTGGCCCACTGCTTGACCTTCAACCAAATATCTTTGAAATCTATTTGCATATAATAATAAATAATATAATTCAATTCAATTCAATTTTATTTATAGTATCAAATCATAACAAGAGTTATCTTGAGACACTTTACAGATAGAGTAGGTCTAGACCAAACTCTATAACTTACAAAGCCCCACCAATTCTAGTAATTCCCCTATGAGGAAGCATTTAGTGCGACAGTGGCGAGGAAAAACTCCCTTTTAGGAAGAAACCTCGGCAGACCCAGGCTCTTGGTAGGCGGTGTCTGACGGTGCCGGTTGGGGATGTGATCAACAGTGGCAATAATAGTCACAATAAAGATAATGGAACAATGACTACAAATGTTAGTCGTAGTAGTTCATGTCAGCAGGGCACTGCAGGGCGTTAGAGGATGTAGCGTGGCACAGCAGAGCATAGCAGGATGTAGCAGGACGCAGCAGGACGCAGCAGGACACTGCAGGGCACCGCAGTGTGTGGCAGGGTGTAGCAGGGAGTGCAGCAGGACCACGGCGACAGCTGCAACTAAAATCTTGGTGCCATCCTAATCCAATGAAATACATACATACAGTACCCTCGCACAATAAAAGAGGAAACACTTAACAAAGAGGAAACAACACAGAAAAGTGTGTTTACAGCTACCGTCATTACAGATTAGATAGGATTGCTCTGGTGCTGCCAGAAATTCCGCCGGATGTCACTCATTTAGGCCGGATGTCACTCATTTAGGCCGGATGTCCATTACCTTCCTCTTTCTTTGTGTTGGCCTTCTAAACTACGGTGGATTTCTGAGGACTATAGTTAACTGCTCCTCAGATCTCTGCAGGGTAAATCCAGACAGCTAGCTAGACTATCTGTCCAATCTGAGTTTTCTGTTGCACGACTAAAACAACTTTTGAACGTACACATGTTCCACCGAAACAAGTTCCTTCCCGAGACTATTTTGCAGCGGCTCCGTTGCTCCGTGCGTGTCTTAGCGCTGTCCAAGACGATTGTGATTGGTTTAAAGAAATGCCAATAAACCAGAGCACGTTTTTCTCGCATTGCGGACTGCTGTGTGGACTAGCCAGACCCTCCTTTGCAGCGCTGTGGAGGAAGGTCTGGCAATTAATGCTACCGGCATTATAATACTCTATATGTTCATGGTGCCCATTTGACAAACAATATTACCAGCAGCAGTTCTGTATCTTTTCATTCGCCATGCTGTAATCCACTTTGCTGCATTCCAGACTTTGCAGCATGAAGACTAACTAACTTGGTGTCAGGCATGAGGCTTCACCCGCTCTTTCTGCAACACCTTTGGCTGTGGAAGTTTGTTATCGTGTGATTGCTATGCACAAAGTGAGCTTGGGTGATGAGAATGAGTCAAAGAGGGAGTCACTCTTGGGTGTACCTCCGCCTGTGAATCTCAGCAGTACGGGTAGGCATCACACAAAACCAATCACTTTGTAAATGAGATCAGTTGGAAGCTAATAATATATCCGCTCCAGTGTCATTGTCTTCCACTGTCGGCGTCCACAAACTTTGTTGTCATCTACTTCCTGTAAACAACAGAAAATACCCGTAATAAGTCCGCCAAGGAGGGCCAGCTAGTTTGTTGCTCTAGTTTTGCACTCCTTTTTTTTGTCCCTCGTGATAAAATCAGGTGAGAGCTGATGTGGATCTGCACTGGCCACTTGTCTGTCTGTCACTCTCTGATACACAATATCTAGGACACCACTGATCAGATTTTATTTATACATACATTCTTTATATTTCCTGCCATATTCCAAACTTGCTCTTGTCGGCCAAAGAAATGTAATCATCACATTTTGTTGCCTGCACTGAATGGCTCTTCTCTCTCCCTCCCCTGGTGCGTAAGAAACACCAGGTTTCCACTTCTTGCCCCATTACCACTCTACATCATTTGTGGGGGAACATGTGCTTGTTTGTTGTCAATGTGCTTCTTCACGCTCCAGCTGCTCCTACTGTCTCTTTGGTTTGTTGGTTTGTCTTCCCTGGAAGTCATTGACTGCCCTTGTTTCCAAAAATCCAAACAAGCAGCATCTCAGACAAACCCACTGCTGCATCTGGTGATGCATCATTTCGACCTCCATGCTGGATGTTATGTGATCACCTCCCTCTATCCTTTTGTCTGTCTGTGACCAACATTTCTCTCAAAGTGGGTGGAATGGAATGGATTTCTGTTTCCAGCATCAGGCCCAAGTTTGACCTACTTTACACACCTTTATTCAGTAAAATATGACACAAACGGGTAAACATTCGGGGCTCAGCCCAAACATAGGGCCTGGGAATGCTCCCCCCGGGGAGATTTTTTTCTACATTTACGGCAGCTATTTGTACTATTTTTAAAGCAATTTAATAATAGAATGTCTAAAACACTGTACATCATTTGGGAAAACATTATAGTTGGAACAAAAAAAAATGTAGAGCTTACATCTAGGGCTGCAAGTTAACTAACATACTCCTTTAATCTGTCGATTACTCTCTCGTTTTACTTTCTCGTCTCTCGATTAGTTGTTTGGTCTACAAAATGTCAGAAAATGGTGAAAAATGTTGATCAGTGTTTTTCAAAGCCCAAAATAACGTCCGTAAAATGTCTTGTTTTGTCCACAACTCAGAGATATTCAGGTTACTGTCACAGGGGAGTTAAGGAGCTGGAAGTAGATTTTTTCTTACATTTCTTTCATAGAACTCCACTCAGTTAATGGATTATCAAAATAGTTGCCGAATCATTTAATATTTGAAATCTAATCGATTTAACGATTAATCTTTGCAGCTCTACCTACATCCTATTTTGTATCTAATTTTTCTCCAACTGTCTTCATCATTCTAAAAAACCAGAAGACAATACATGTTGAGGATGACTCATTTTTAGGTCACAACAGGTTATTTTATACAGTGACATCAAGTTTCACTACAAAGATATAGTTATTATGGGATGTAAGTCTCAGCTTTCCAGTCATACCAAATTTATGCAATTCTAAAACTGTTTAGGGACCCCAGTATGCAAACATATTCGAAACACACCATTTTAGAATCAACGGAAATAACACAATTATTCTGCATGAGAAAAACTGCGTGCGTTTTTTCTCCAAACTGCATGGGATTAGCATAAAGCATGCCTGTAAAGAGGAGCCTTGTCAGTACCCATAGAGCCCATTTTTATTCAGATATCTTTGGATGAGAGGACAAGGGACCCCTTTGAAAATACCCATGCCAGTTTTTACCTCACTATAATTTAGCCAAATTTTTGGAGCATTATTTAGGCCCCTTCTCGACAATATAGCATGCCATGTTGGTACCATTGGATTCCTTAGGTTGTCTAGATTCATAGGATATCAATATCACCAAATTAGCTCTAGTAAATGTTAGATTTCTCTGCTTTGTCTGTTTTATGTCACTGTTAATTGTATATTTTTGAGTTTTTTTTAAAATATTTTATAGACTAATAAAACAAATCAATGGATTAATCGGTAGTTCAAATAATAATCAGTTGCAGCCCTACCATTGAGTTTCTTGTACATTTAAACTTTATGAAGACTGAAGATAGAGATCTGGGGATGCATAAAGATCCACAATAGATTGTTGCAGGTTTGGGCCCCTCATTGGTATGTACAGTACAGTAGGAAAAGAAAACATTAGTACTGTCCTTCGAGAGTGAACACTGCTGCCCCCCTAAACAGCAGTGCACGTCTGTTTCAAAAAAGAACTGGACTTGTTTTGTCCTCGTCTTGTGTTTTCTGTTGAAAAAAAAGTAGCCTGGTTGGTAAACATACAGCAAGTGTGCACCTTTTGCAGTTTACTGATATTACATTAAAATGTTTCTGAGCACTAAAGGTCACATTTTAAAACACTTACCTCATGTTGCCAATTGAAAAACCCCCAACATGTGAAGTCACATTTGTCAAAAGCTGTGTTTGAAGTCACTTCACTATTTGCTACCGAGTGCACTCCATTCGCTTTTTGCCATTCTATTATATGGGTTGAATTCTAAGCGTTAAATGTACTGCAGTTCATGCAGCGTCGATAGACATGACAGATGTGTAAATTACAGTAATGGAATCCTACACATGCCAGTGTTGATGCAAAATAACGACCTTGGTCTGAAATCTCTACGACTCACTAAAGAATACCATATTAATTGGTTGCTATGTAAGGGAATAGTGTAAATGAGTGATTTCTATCAGTGTCCAAGGCAACATAACTGATCTCAAGCTTTCACCAGTGAAGAATATTCATTTCAGTCAACTGAAGGCGCCGAAGCAGCAGGGTCATGGGAAGTCAATAGTGTGTATATGCCTCATTTATCCCTTTCAGTTACATAGAGTACAGTATACACACAGGCACAGTAACAGGAAGAGGGTTAATGTAGAGCATTAATTTGATGATAAATTTAGACAGGTCTGACACGTGTTTCAATTTGTGACAGCGTTACTCAAGGCCATCACTGAAGGCGTCGGTCTGCCTCTGTAATCCTGTCCCCAAAACGTGACTTTGTGCACACCTACACGGCTGTGTTTGGGAAACTGAAAAGACCACAGTGGAGGGAGGCGGGTGTCTCAGATTGCTGCATGTGAAGTGGGGAAGAGGGAGGTAATGAGTGAAAACAAATGAATACACAACATCTTCCTCTGCACTCTGATTAAAACAAAGCAATTTTATTTTTTACTGACTGACTGATAATGTTTGCCTGCTGAAACTGAATCTGCATCATGCATCATTTTTAATTTTTTCACCATGTATTCGCTTTACATCTCTGGATAAAAGACCTGACTATCTCTTAAGACTACAAAACCTTTACCTTTGATTATAATGCAATATGTAAACTTTCTGCATGGATCACTGTATCACACATGTAATATTATTATGAAATATGGGTGTTTGAGCCAGGATAGTCTGGAAAGGGCTGAAATGGGCCCATTAGCCCATTTTTGACGTTACCTATTTTTAATTCATTGTACTGTGCTGTGAATTTTATGCCTGTATTCTATCTGTTTTAAATTATTATTTTTTTTTCTAAATGCGTTTTAATGTTTTGTGTAAAGCACTTTGAATTGCACTGCTGCTGAAATGTGCTATATAAATAAAATTGCCTTGCCTTGCCCTTGCCTTGTTCTGGGTGGCCACTTTACGATTCACTGCACGATTCAATTCAAGATGGACAATACTGAGAAACCCAGCGAGTGCTACACTATTAGACATACAACTTTAGACATAACTCATTTTGTTTGCAATTTAATTAATTTAGGTAAATTGCAAACAGTTGAGGTGGTTTGGTCATCTGGTAAGGATGCCCCCTGGGCGCCTCCATGTGGAGGTGTTCCAGGCACGTCCAGCTGGGAGGAGGCCTCGGGGAAGACCCAGGACTAGGTGGAGGGATTATATCTCCAACCTGGCCTGGGAACGCCTCGGGATCCCCCAGTCGGAGCTGGTTAATGTAGCTCGGGAAAGGGAAGTGTGGGGTCCCCTGCTGGAGCTGCTCCCCCCGCGACCCGACACCGGATAAGCGGACGAAGATGGATGGATCGATGAAATTGCAAACAAAATGAGTCTGCAGACTTATCAATCTGTTTGTCTTTTTGAACAGCAAATACATACAATCCCTCCGTAAAAATCCTCTTTGAGAAGCATGTTTACCAGATAACAACCAACAGTTTTGTAGTTTGGCTTACTCACAAAATAAATGTTGATACAGGTTTATAAAATCTATAAAAGAGTAGTCAGCTAACAGTATTGATCTTGTCTTTGATTTCATAGGGACGAGTTGGCGCAGAGAGGTTGTTGTAATGGTTCAGTTTATATTTTAAAAGGTGTGATTGTTGCAATGTTACAATCCTAGAAATAAGCTTTAGAAAAAACACAAAAACATCTGTGTTCTTTAGTGGTTGTAATTTTCAACATAAACAAATACTGTAGAAAGTTTTGGTTTTGGAAATCTAAAATCCCCCTTGACTAAAATATAAATTTTTCTTATGTTTATGTCCCCAAAAATGTCATACCTTCACTTCTTTGAACGTTTTAGGTGAGACATCAACCGTGTAGATGGCCCAACAGCCAGCTAGCGCCTGCGGGGGCTGCTAGCTAGCCGGTTTTAGTGGACAATATCATCTGAGTCTGGGTCTGACTGATGCAGACCCAGACAGACAGACTGATGTTCAGACAGGACACCAATAACTAACTAACTATAGTAGCAGACAGTGAACTCGTGGAGTATGAGGCTTAAACATGTAGGCCATGGCTGGATCTCTCCAGTGTTTCTAGCCATCTTGGTGCATGCTGCTCTATTACCGGTGAACCAGATGCTAGAGTGTAATCACAGAGTGTCAACCTAGTGCGGACATGAGCAGCGGTGATGGGTGGGCCAAGGTCAGATCCAGAACTTGAGGGAGAAAGAGAAGATTTCCTTCCAGCCCCTTTTTCAGATGTGCGTAAGGTGGGTAAACTATGTTAAAGAAAATATGAATCATAACATAGTATTTTTACATACTTTAAAATGTGTCTTGAGTGGGACTTTAGGCTCCAAATTATTCATCAAAATGTAAGTTGCATTTCACAATACCACAACAAATGTATATGTCTTGTTGGTTTCTAAATCTAAGAGATCGTTCATAATTTCAGCCTCAACACCTGCTTTTGTGCCAGAAAGATCACGTGTTCCTTTTGCATTTTTCCTACTTTTAATACAGTACGGATTTCATTTAAAATCCAAAAACCAATCTATTGCCTCATGTGGATGTAAATGTCTACAGCATTACAGCATAACCCGATCCAAACGTTCCGTACCACTCAATTAGAGAAGATCACCAAAACACCATTCCAGGTCTCATTCAGTTTTCATTCAAGCATGTTTCAATTTTGCACTCCTTGCTATATTTTATAAAAAAAACATGCAAAATGTCACTGGAATAATAATTCCAGCCAGGAATTGAATAGCAGAGATGTCAGATTATTACCAGCAGTTACAATTTAAAGGTTCCCTCTGTGCTCCGTGTAGGAAGATTTTGGATTGTAGAAAGCAAAATAAAATGTTCAGTTAAACCTTAATCAATTTTTGAAAAATATTTTTTTATGTCAAGGCTACATCTGAAGAACTGACAGTGTTTGAAGCAGCAGTGGGACCCAGTCTGTGGATCTGGTAGAAGGAATCACACTGACTGCGGTCATGTACACAGCCACTGTGAGTCCCCGGAGTACTGAAAGGTTTGAGCAATTTGTTTTTGTGAAGCATGCTGAGGGGTGACTTATCTGATTTCTTCACAGATTTGTTTATTTGCTAGTTTTTTTGTCTTGTCTTCTGTAGCACACCATATGATCATGTTTACTTATTGCTATGTCTGTTTTTTAATGTTTGCCAGGATTTTGATCCTTGTGTTGGCTCATTAGTTGGAGTCTGTACAGTAGCATTCTGTGTGATAGAGTAGTTGGAGGTACCATGCTCTGTTAGTAACGTGGTTGCTATACTGTAGGCCTTTATTCCTCAGAGTGTGCTCAGGGGTTGATGCTAAAACTGTACAAGTGAAGCCAAAACATCTGGATCTCCCCCTGGTGGCTGGCTGCAGTATAGGTCATAAACCCCACCCCTCCATGTTAGCAGATGAGACATGGGCTAGACTAAAAAGTACACGTCCAATACATTTTCCCAAAAATGGTTTCTTTCATTTAGTAGTGGTATTTCTTATTATGCTCATGTTTGTTCAAGTGTTCATTTTTTTTATTAGTTAACTGATGCTATAAAAATGGGGTGAGACGTCATGATCGACAGCTGTGATTGACTTGTGATTGGTCAGGCGTGTGTGTAGGCGGGACTTCGATACTGCCCGATCACTACTGTGCAGACTCTGGCTCCAAACTGACAAGATGGCAGTGCCCTTATCCGGAAGATTTTTGCTTCATATTTGTACAGTAGGAGGAGGTGGAGACGCGTCGTGCATCTTCATATACAGTCCGTGGTATGGCTACATGGTGATTCTTTAGAGGCTAACAGTGATAAGTTTTCTGATGGTGTCAGTGCACTCTCTCACTATTTGATAGCTTATATTGGAGCTGTAAATTACTTCATGTCTATGTGCAAATTAACAACACAATAAACAAAGCAAAATTTACCATAAACACCTACATACTGTAAGTAAAAACTGTGGCAGGTGGTTAGGTTCTGATACACCTACAAAGACACAATCGCACTGACCAACACAGAGCAGAATGTGTGCCAGGAGAATGACAGCATGTCTTAACACTGTAGCCATTTTTGATCATATTCAGAGTGCTATGCAAAAGCGAGAAGTGAAATATATGTAAATTGAGGGTGTAGTGATTAATCATTACCGGTGGGATTGCCCATCTTATGCCTTTTTAAACAGCTATGCCAATCACAATGACATATGATGGAAATGGCTCACCAAGTGGAGGAAGAGGGCAGATTCGCCTCTCCTAATGGGAAACTAGTTCTTGTTGTGAAGGTTCTGATTGGCGCTACACAAGCTATTTCTTTGTGTAGATTTAGTAACCATGTTTTCTGTGCAAATTATGTACAGTTTAATACCTGTTTAATCAGTTTTAGTTCAATCCTGTGATGTTTATGGTTCATTTCAATTCAATTTTAGTTATAGTATCAAATCATAGATTTGACACAAGAGTTATCTCTGATTCTGATTCTGATTCTTTATTTATAGGTCAAGGACAACACACATTAATCAACATTTCTGTAAATGTGCCAGTGTTAGCCAGCCGGCTAATTTTCAACTGTAGTCCTTCTCAAGACACTTTACAGATAGAGTAGGTCTAGACCACACTATAATTTACAAAGACCCAACAATTCCAGTAATTCCCCCAAGAGCAAGCATTTAGTGCGACAGTGGCGAGGAGCTATAGGAATAGATGGCTCAATAGAGCTGTGACTCTCTGTCAGCCTGGCTGTGCTGAAAAGAAACCTTGGGTTGTTCTTATTTTCTTCTATTAGTGATGAGTAATAGTTTGATCTGGTATTTCTGAGGGCCTTCCTATATGTTTTCAGACTGTCAAATCTAAACGAAATTCTTCTAGATTGGTGGAACGCCATTTACTTTCAAGTTTTCGCGAGGTTTGTTTTAATTTGCGAGTTTGGGAGTTATACCAAGGTGCTAGCTTCCTTTTGCTTCATCATCTTCTTTTTGAGAGGAGCAACAGAGTCTAAAGTCATCCGTAGCGAGGCCATAGCACCGTCTACAAAATTATCAATTTGGGAGGGACTAAAGTTAAAGTGCTCATATTATGCTCATTTTCAGGTTCATAATTGTATTTAGAGGTTGTACCAGAATAGGTTTATGTGGTTTAATTTTCAGAAAACACCATATTTTTGTTGTACTGCACATTGCTGCAGCTCCTCTTTTCACCCTGTGTGTTGAGCTCTCTGTTTTAGCTACAGAGTGAGACATCTCACTTCTGTACCATCTTTGTTGAGAGTCGCACATGCGCAGTAAGTACTGCTAGCTTGTCAGTTGCAGAGTATGAGGGAGTGCCATGCTAGCAGCTAGGTGAGCATTATAACGTGTTACAAAGTGACGCACAATCGTCACGGAAGTAAAGGCTGGACTACAATAGAGCTGTTTGGAGCAGTTTGTGAACAGTGTTTTCTCTGGAAGGGTGTGGTTAAAACAGTGAATGGCCTTATGCACACTCTGACTGAAACCAATTGAATCTAGTAGTGAGTTGAAAGCAATACTAAGGCTATCGTTGTCAACGTCCACATGGATATTAAAATCACCTACAATAAGTACTTTGTCTGATTTAAGGACTCCACATGATAAGAATATGGACCTGGAGCTCGGTAAACAACAACAAATATAATTGGCTGTAATATTTTCCATGTTGGATGTAGAAGATTAAGACCAAGGCTTTCAAATGAGTTATAATTTAGTTTAGGTTTAGGATTATTAACAGGCTTGAATCAATGATGGCTGCAACTCCCCCTCCTCAGCCAGAGCCTCGAGGAATTTGAGTATTATTATGACTGGGAGGAGTGGATTCACTTAGACTAACATATTCTTCATGGCACAATGTTTCAGTAAGACAGAATAGATCAATTTGATTATCTGATATCAAATCGTTTTCTAGTACTGCTTTAGAAGACAGAGATCTAATATTTAATAGTCCACATTTCATTTTCCTATTCTGTTCTATCATTGCAGTGGTAGTTTTAATTAGGTTCTTAAGTAACTCCTCTTTTGTTTACCTTTGATGAAACTGATCAGAGTCCGGGGACAGACACCGTGGTTATGGGACTATGAGTGGGTGACTGCTCCAACGGAAGCAGAGAGAAGCGCGTAGCACTGCACCTCTGATTACTGATTTCAACCTTGGGTTGTCATGGTTTATGACCGATAATAGACTCGGTCAGATTTTTTGATATGAGAGCGGCTCCATCCAAAGTGGGATGAATGCCGACTCTCCTAATCAGACCAGGCTTTCCCCAGAACCCCCTCCAATTATCTATGTAGCCCACATCATTAGCTGGGCACCACGACAACCAGCGATGGAATGATGACATGCGGCTGTACATGTCATCGCTGATCAGGTTTGGCAAGGGTCCAGAGAAAACTACTGAGTCCGACATTGTCTTTGCATATGCACAAAGTGACTTAACATTCATTTTAGTGATCTCCGATTTGCGTAATCGGGTATCATTACCACCTACGTGAAGTATGATCTTTCTGTATTTATGGTTATCTTTAGCCAGCAGCTTTAGATAGCATTCCACATTGCCCGCTTTGGCCCCAGGGACGCACACAACCGCGGTCGCTGGAGCCACCAACTTCACATTCCGCAGTATAGAGCTCCCAATAACCAGAGTTAGCGCTACGCTTCCTCCGGACAGTCACCCACTCGCCCGGCTGCTCGGGGCCTGCCGGGGACTGCTAACAGAAGCTACAGTATGCTGGCCTGCACCAGCTACAATATTGATTCCATGGTGTGGAGCCAAGCCTCAAACTCACCAAGCCTCGCCTCCAGAGCAGCGAATAAACTACATTTATTACATGTATCTTTATCACTAAAGGAGGCAGGGGAATAGCTAAACATCTGACACACCTAGCAAGGGAGAGCAGGAGAGGAAGAGGAATTAGCCATTGCTAATAGCTAAGCAAAAGTAGCTAACAGCATATAACAATTGTGAGATCAGCGAGGCAGTCGCTGTAAGAGAAGAGAACTGTAAGTGCTTGAGTATAACTAGTGTAGTTTAAATGCAATCCAGTCAATTAGCCGCTAAATTAAACAATAAAGCAGAGTTGAGTAAGTTTTTTCGGAGCAGCAAACTAGCGTCCGTGACACGGGAGCACCGGAAATGAGACAATACGCTTACTGTAAATGTCAGCACGTCGTCCGCACATCGTTGGTTGGTTATCGTGTTCTTATTCCAGTTCATACCTTAATATCCTCATTAAACAGTGATTCAGTCCAATTCAGATTTTTGTAAGGTGACATACAGTATATTTTCCATTTTTTTTGTAAGCTAGTTCTGTCATTTGGTCATCTTTCAGCTGTATTACATATAGTTTATAGTTTACTGATGCAAAAATCTCTGTTCTGGCATTATAACTCGGCTATGTTTGAGATATAAATGGCTGAGTAAGCGCTCTGTTTCTGTTTACATGAGAGTAATTGTGAACAGTCTGTATAGTCCTGCTGCACAGATGCCTACATTTAAATTGTAAATGTCAGTGGTTACCTCGGCATAATAAACACATGCATAAATAAACTGGTCTTTAAATATACATGTAACAGTCAGAGGAAATATGAAAATATGTATTTACAAGACATTCTAGTTGATGTACTTTATACGTACTACTTGCATATTCCATTGGACAGGTTCCTAAAAGATTAATTACACACAATCTAATGGGCTCTGAAAACTGTACGATGCTCGCAGACACTTTTTGGGATTTATAGAAGCATCCCTGCAGGACATTTAAAACTCACGGGAGGTGAGGGGGGGAGGCAACTGTCAACTGTTTCTAAAGAGATATACATGTTAAAATGAACATGCGTATGTTTGTCATTGTAGAAACCTGAGAGGTTTTGAAAGTCAATCGGTAATATTAGTTGGTTTTTTTTATAAAAGTACAACCCACTACCAGATAGTATTTTTAATATAAGTGGGACTGTGCTGTGCTACTTCCTAGAAAAAGAAATTGTTCACGAATTTCACTAGCAAGGACCACACCATCAACCAGATATGTTTTCAACAATTTAATAATGAAAGATGATTGGAATGCGAGACGTAAAGTTGCTTGTAGTCATCAGTTGACTTACTTGACGTTGACAGCGTTGTGGGGAGGCTTTGGTAGGTAATCCGGCGTAGCACCCAGGCACGACGGACCCTTTTAGGACCTAAAGAAGAGGAACAGAAAGAGGGTAGGAGGGAGGGAGGGGTGCAGAATGCGGCAGCGAATGATAGGAGAGGGTTAAGAATACTGGAAGAGGCGTGCTTGAGGTGTGGCCCTGCTCCTGACACTATAGGTCTCATCACCATGCCCCTTTTTTGGGGAAAACAATCCCGCGTTCCCCATAGACGACAACAGCGTAAACAACAGTGGAAGTTTAACATCGCTCCAAACTTTAACTTTACACAAACCGTTTTAAATGAATAACTATGCCGAAAAGTTGCTAAGTAGTTGGTTCACCAACAATACATCCAAAAGCCCTGATCTCAGATTTGTCCTCCTGCCCTGTCCTAAAATAGATCCTGATAGATGGGCTTTGGCTCCAGGCTATAGACCAGATCAGCATTGCCTAGGAAAAATAGCTCGCCATCACATCAGGAGAGAAACAGGAAAATGCGGGTTAATCAAGACTTTCACACTGATATCTGAGGCTCATGAGATACGTGAATAGTCTCAGTCATTGTGGTAAATTATGCTGGTGACAGTTACTATGGATGGATAGCTGACTGTGGCTTAAGTGGGAGGCTGCTAACAGTTATAGCAGCATCAGACGTCTCTAAATCTCAGCCTAAGATCGAACAGTTGGTTATTAATAACAGGTTGATTAATTACAGACAACACTCAGCCTAACAATAGTGATTTAATCAGATATGTATTTCCACATGAGCAGTATGCGGCCACTGTGTTGGGTCATTGATCCACTTATACGGGGGAAGACTGACGGGACGTGACGGCGATCAACCTTAATTCATTAATGTATTAACGCAAAGGCAAAGTCACAAAATAAACATTAGACATGTGTATAAAACAAACATTTGTTTAACAAGAAATAAATACATACACATTTGTAAAAATTATGATCCAAACACGTGTCAAATTGCATTGACTGTTTTTTATTCCCCAAAAGGGGGCGTGGCCTTGATGTTTAGCGAGGTACCCGTATGTGCCGGCCTAACGTACGCTAGGTAGCGTCAAGTAATGGTATAACAGTTCACAGTTCACATAACATATGGGGTTCCAGAGCCTTCAGCTGTGCAGCTCCCCTGTCTCTGGAACGCACTACCACAATAAAAGACACCCATAAATAAAATGTATTATTATTATTATTATTATTATTATTATTACTGAAAAAAAAATACAGTACAGTAAGAACATGATTTTATATTCTTTTATTGTAACAATGTAGGTTGTGTTGTAGAGACATATCACAGCATTCAGTAATTTTAGCAGCACAATATTCACTGTCAGCTGAAACTTTGAATAAAACATTTGAAATGTTGCTGAGCAT
This sequence comes from Sander lucioperca, assembly GCF_008315115.2. Taxonomy (NCBI): domain Eukaryota; kingdom Metazoa; phylum Chordata; class Actinopteri; order Perciformes; family Percidae; genus Sander; species Sander lucioperca. The sequence goes on from NC_050177.1 coordinate 32,752,404, forward strand.
AATATCCTTCGACTGTTTTCTTGAATGTGACTGTATTCTTGGAGATTTGCGACTCCCACTGTACCCTTGAAGTCTGTATAATAGTAATTGTGTACAGATTTGCATGTCATCGGCATGTCACTTCCCCAGAATAATCTCCTGTATGCACACTGTGATCTGGGAGAGTCTGACAGTTACAGCAAACCCCTCATTATTCACCCCACACATGCAGTTTCATATTTATCTGTGTATTTGCACACTCCTGAAACCCCGTGTCAGTCGCACTGACAGCATGTGACAGCTAAACATAACTTCCCCATGTATTTGAGGGAGTGAACGGCTCAGACTCTGACAGAAATATATTTTGCATATGATGCATACTGAAGTTTATGACGGCGTGCTTTTCCATCAACAAGTCAAACTCATTAAGAATGCTTAGGATAAACACAATTATTTTAGATTGTCAAATGAATCTTATTTGGCTCTTCAGAAAAAAGTATGTGTATGGCTGATGTGATACACACAAAATGCATAATGGAAACTGGATCAGTAGAACACTGCACCAAATAGCAGGTTTTGCACACAGGGGGATTAATATCACATACTGTAGAGCGTACACGCAAGAAGACAAAAATATATATATATCTATATATACATACAGGTGCAAGCTAACAGACAGCCGTTTCTCATAACAATATGAAAGGGGCATGTGAGCAAGATGACATATTGCTGTGTACATTAAAAGATAAAAAGCCATGCATGCAAGCAGACATGCTGCATTAACACACATGGCTCATCACAGCTCAAAGAAGCACATTAAAGTCCACATACTGCATGACAGTGTCCTCCATCATATTTCATCCCCTGAAACACAGTGCAGTTATTTAAAGCACAATCTGATATTAATTGTGCGTATGCCATTATGCAAATGCTGTATATTTAACATGTAGATTAAGATCCAACTTAAATAAGTTTGTTTGTTTTTGTTTCTTTTTGTGTTGTAGCATAACTGGTCCACTGACGCAACTGCTCAACCAATACTGATATTGATATTTGGCCAATATATCGACGACAGGGAATACAGTAACCAAAGACTGTTTACTTTCCAGGTTTAGCTCCCCGAGGGCTGAATCAGCTTACAACTGTACAGCTAACCAAGCTAACTAGCTAATGACAGCTAACTTCAGTTAGCAGCAGTTAGCGCTTACTATAGCAACATGTAAAGCTATCCGTCCAAAACTACATAAACCACCTCGATATTATCGGTATTCACTGTCATTTAACTAACCTCAGAACATTAAATAACATCTTAATGACAAGTCCAAATGGTTCCACTTTACTTGAGGTCAAGGATATTATTCATGACACTGTTATACAAGCATTTGACAGTGTAATCAAACTTTATGACATCTTTATGACAAGTCCAAATTGTACCACTCTAGTTGAGGTTAAGGGAAAATATGAATGAGACAATTATAATGGTATTATGCCAATGTCAAAACCAACCACTTAATGACAGTTTAATGTGATGTTAACACATACAGCTAAATAGATTCTTTAACTTTAATGATTAGGCCTGCAATGACATATTTATGACAGGTTATGTTGTCTTCGTTAATGTCAAGTTGTCATAACACAAACTTCTCAAACGTCAACTTTGCATTAGAAGTGTCATAATTTACCGAATGACACTAATGACAACAGTCATAAACATTCATAAAGACTTCTTTATGTTCAAACAGGTGTCATGACATGGTTGTGACTGTGTCGTGTCAGTCTTGCACACCCCTTCAAATAAAGTGTTACCTGTATTTTCAAAATTAACAAACAATCTTGATACAGACCCACATATTTTGGTATTTCTGTACTGCACATTTCTTGTAGCTTATCGGTCAACGTATACAACATAACTGATCTATCTGCAATTACCTAATATTGGCAGATATACTGACCAGGCCGATTTATTGGTCTAGTTATTGGTCTATTTTTGACTGCAAATGGGAGGATTGATTTAGATTGAAGTTGGCCTTGAACAAAGTAAGACCTCTTAGAGTGCAGTAAATTTCAAAATTCTGGTCAATTTTGTTCCATTTTCTGAAACAAATAATTTTGCTGTTTGGTCACCATCTCAAACCTCTCGGTTTGGTTCACAGTAATACTCTGTCATTATTTTAATTATAGTAATTACCAGAGCCAGTCAGGTCAGAGCCGTGTCAGGCACTTTTAATGACCTTGTCCAACTCAGTCCCAAATTTACTTAATCTCATCTACAGTAGGCAAAGCACTCGAAAAAAACGGAACTGTCATTTGGCGTTGGGTTGCTTACATGTGATAAAACAAAGAGGCTCAAAGTTAAAACTAAACAGCTGAGCAATTCCTAACCTAATCAACAAAGCAAATTTATCTTAGTCCGATCTAAGTCCATTATCAGCATGAAGCTAACAACAGCTGCTCTGTTGTAATGGAAATCTTAATTAGACACATTAATTATGCTGGGATAAATGCAAGAGAAATGATATATAAGCCATTATCATCAAAATAAATTGAACCGGGCCAGACATAATGGACTCTTGCACTACATGCAGAAATGTGCTATACTTTAAGATGAATTTGAATTACATAGACCCCACGGAGTAGACAAAAGGCCCCCTGAAGACTCAGGCCCAAGCTTTGTTTCTATCAGTCCTCACCCCGCCCATGATGGGATTTTTATCTGCGGGCCTGAGGGAGGGATCTGTTCGAAAAGAATGTGGACAGGTCCGGAGATAGCCTGCTATTACCACCACCCAGCACCACAACAACCATCAATCTCTGCAAGTTTGTCTGTTTACACGCAGGACAGCACAACAGTCATGAGTCATTGCAGCTTACGATGCAGTTAGAGTGAAATGATGTTCCCCCACCTCCTCTGTCCATTGCCTGGACACTCCTAATCAAGCTCTATGGCGTACATATACTGGCAGTGACAGGAGTATCTTTCAGACATTGTAAGGAACAGCCGATACCCAATCAGTTATTAAACCCAACATTGTTCCCCCCTGATTGCAATCACATGTCCTGTCTTTGTCTCTCACGAGCTTCAATGCTCAAAGATCCTTGTGATTTGCCGCTTCTTTACAAACTGTCAGATGCACTGAGCCTGTCTGATTTCCCCACTCTGGCTGCACTGCCATCCCGACATCAACATTTTCTATAACAGCAGAAGATTGCTGGGTCTCTACAATGTGACCCTGATGAGATAGGTTAGTGGGTGTACACCTTTGGGGAGTAATCTTTTTTTGTCCTAATTCTGACAGCGAAATCCTGAGTTCAGACATGGTATCAATTTCTCTGGCGTGCGCTGAAAAAAAAAAGTTAGAGAATGTAGAGAATAGACAGGATTGAAGGAAGAAAAACAAATAACTGATGTTTTCCGGGCTCCAATTTACTCACACAAAAACACATGCAGACAACAATGCTACATCCCACTGAATGGCAGATTACCATTACTTCACAAGGAAAGGAAGGCCCATGTTGCCAGGATTTTAATTAAGTTTGTTCAGTTTTTTCAGTCAGCATTGCGTATACCCACTTCTAAATCCCCCCTGATGCGCACCATTCAGTAATATCTGTGAGCCAGATTGCCCATTTTTTCCTCAAGGACAGTGAAGCCATGACCCACCCTCCTCTGCCTCTAATTGGCTGGTACTCGCTGCTTTCACTGATTAGATTGGTTAACTTTAGGCATGAGGACTGATGAGCCAATCAGAGGCAGAGTAGGGCGGGTCATGCCGAGGAAAATATCGCTAATACCTCAGGTGCCAGTGAAAAAAAACAAAAAAAAACCTCAGGTGCCGGTGCCACTTGACTACGATAACGGCAGCAGACCAAACAACAGATGAAGAAATAACACAAGCGGCGGTGTGCCACCGCAGTTGATGGAAGACATAATTCTGAGGTAAGTTTTAAGGTGGTTTCCAAATGAATCATTATTTTAAACTACTGGCAAATTGCCAGTGGCAATATGACTGCACATTTAGAGGAGAAGAGATAACACCATGTTTGCCTCATGATAAATACATTTTACATTCATCCAGGCTGCTTGTGTGACCAGTAGTAACTACAAACTGCTCCTAATCAAGTCATGATCATTTTATAATAGTGAGCAAGTAGAAATGACAGATTTTTGGGTAAACTAAATCGTAGTCTTACATGTCACTGTTTCTAAAACAGGGCTTTTTTCTGGACTACTTTAAAAAAAAAAAAGAAAAAAAAAAAGGTGAAAACTGAGAGTATACCCACTTCTCCAGGGACCACTACACCACTGAGTTTGTTTATTTACAATATGTTGAGAGAGCCATGCTAATTTTATTGGCAATTCACCATACAATAATCATGTCTGAAATCTGACAAGTCAAGCAAAACAAAGCTCTGTGGGAGATGAGAGATAGCCAAATTCCAACAGAGCACAGACTTCTAGTTTACATCAAATAAAAATAAAGAATCAAGTGTAGAACCATTTAGTTTGTCGATTTAAGGTACCTTCTTGTGCCTGACTCTTTTAAGGCCCCTTTTACTGTGTGTATTCATTGTACCCATGATCTCAAACCTTCTCATGTATCGTTTGTAGATCGCTATTATCAGGCTCACAGATGTATGGACCCACAAATGCACGACTCAGGTACGTAGGAATGCCAAAAGTTTATTTAAAAAGACAGAATAAACCTACTGGCAACAGTGTCCAAAAACGACAGGCAAAAGGGAGAATCCAAAATACAGTCAGTGGTCAAAATCCAAGGGAAACAATCAGGTATATAATTCAGGACACAAGGAAAAACGCTCGAAGGCTGTACACGGGGGAAGCAGACAATCTCGCACTGGAGTAAGAGGAAGACTGAACTTAAATACACCAAACAGAGAAGACAATGAGACACAGGTGCAAAACATTAGGGCGGGGACAGGTAATCACTAACGGTGGGAAAAGGAAACAACAGGAAGTAAAACAAAGACAACACAAGGAAAAACAGGGAATTAAAAAATAAAACAGGAAATGTGAAAACAACCCGAAAAAATAAGAATCTACAACAAAACAATAACTTGACATAGGAGCGGAACGTGACAGTACCCCCCCCTCAAAGGCCGACACCAGACGGCCCAGGAATCTCCGGATGCAACCGGAAAAAGTCATGAATGAGATCAGGGTCCAGTATGTTACTGGCTGACACCCAAGACCTCTCCTCAGGGCCATACCCCTCCCAGTCCACGAGAAACTGACGACCCCTGCCACGTTTCCTGACAGCCAGAAGCCTCTTGACGGTGTAAACAGGGCCACCATCAATCATGCGCGGAGGAGGGGGAGCGGGGGTCGCAGGCACCAGTGGACTTTCCAGAACCGGCTTCACACGACTAACGTGGAACGTGGGATGCACTCTCATGGATCTTGGAAGCTTCAATCTCAAAGCAACAGGATTAATAATTTTCTTGACAGGGAATGGACCAACAAAACAGGGGTGCCAACTTACGGCTCGCCACCCGAAGAGGAAGGTTCCGGGTACTCAGCCAAACGCTCTGGCCCTCCGCGTAGACAGGAGCTCTGGATCGATGACGATCAGCAGACTTCTTGTACATAGATGACTTATGGAGCAGAACCTGTCGCGCCCTGGTCCACGTCCTCCGACAGCGGCGAACCAAGGCCTGGGCAGATGGAACTCCAACCTCACGTTCCAGATCAGCAAAAAGTGGAGGCTGGTATCCATAGACACACTGGAACGGAGAAAGGCCGGTCGAGGAGCAGGGCAAAGTGTTGTGGGCGTATTCCACCCAAATCATGTGTTTGCTCCAGCTAGCAGGATTCCTGGAGGACAAACATCGTAGCCCCACCTCCAACTCCTGATTAAGACGCTCCGACTGGCCATTAGATTGGGGGTGATATCCCGAGGACAAATTCACAGTAGCCCCCAGGAGATTGCAGAACGCCCTCCAGAAGCGAGAGATGAACTGGGGTCCTCGATCCGACACCACGTCCCTGGGAAGACCATGAAGCTTGAAAACATTGGAAAGCATAACCTCCGCCAATTCTTTAGCGGAGGGTAACTTGGGCAGCGGAACAAAATGAACCATCTTGGAAAATCTGTCAACAATGGTGAGGATAGTAGTATTCCCCTCAGAAAGGGGCAAACCTGTGACAAAATCCAGAGATATGTCCGACCACGGTCGAGAGGGCACCGGAAGAGGGTGAAGTAATCCAGCAGGGGGTTGGTGCGAAGACTTGTGTTGGGCACACACAGGACAGGCCGCCACATACTCCTCAACAGAGTCCACGATCCCGAGCCACCAGAACCGTTGTCGCACCACAAAAACAGTCCTTTTCACTCCTGGGTGACACGACAACATACTGGAGTGGGCCCAATGGACAACTTGAGATCTGAGCTCAGAAGGGACAAACAATCGGTTCGGTGGACAGCCGACCGGGACAGGTAAGTCAATGGTAGCACGTTTGACCCTTTCTTCCACCTCCCACGACACAGCACCAACGACACATGAGCCTGGAAGAATGGTCTCGACTGACTTAGGGAGAGAATCAGTGTCAAACAGTCGGGATAAGGCATCGGGTTTGGTATTCTTGGAACCGGGACGATATGACAGTGAGAAGTTGAAACGATTAAAAAACAAAGCCCACCTGGCTTGACGAGAGTTCAGGCGCTTCGCAGATCGTAGATACTCCAGATTCTTGTGGTCGGTCCACACCAAGAAAGGATGCTCTGCCCCCTCCAGCCAGTGTCTCCACTCCTCCAACGCCACCTTAACTGCCAGCAACTCCCGATTGCCAACATCATAGTTCCTTTCAGCAGGTGACAATTTCCGAGAGAGAAAAGCACAGGGGTGAAGCTTACCATCCGTGGAAAGGCGTTGAGACAGAATGGCACCCAGCCCAACATTTGAGGCATCCACCTCTACCACAAACTGTCGGCAGGGGTCAGGCATGGTAAGAACAGGAGCCGTCACAAAACGTTCCTTCAGAACCTGGAAGGCAGAGTCCGCTTGAGGAGACCACACAAACCTGGACTTGGAAGAGGTTAGTTTATGTAATGGTGCAGCCACAGAACTGAAATTTCTGATAAACTTCCGATAGAAATTAGCAAACCCCAGAAACCGTTGAACCTCCTTGCGGTTAGTGGGGGTGGGCCACTCCTTGACAGCTTTGACTTTCTCTGGATCCATGCTCATCTCCCCCTCGGCCACAACATAGCCCAAAAAGGAAACCTTGGGAACATGAAATTCACATTTCTCTGCTTTGACAAACAGATCATTGTTCAGAAGTCTCTGTAAAACAGCACGGACATGGTTAATATGCTCATCAAGGTTACAGGAGAAAATCAGTATGTCATCAAGATACACAAACACAAAGACATTTAGCATATCTCTGAGTACATCATTGACCAAAGCTTGAAAAACAGCAGGGGCATTGGTCAAACCAAAAGGCATAACCAAATATTCATAATGTCCACTAGGAGTGTTAAAGGCAGTCTTCCATTCATCCCCCTCCCTAATCCTCACCAAATGATAGGCGTTCCTCAAATCAAGTTTGGAAAAAACAGTAGCACCTTGCAACAGTTCAAAAGCGGAGGAAAGTAACGGGAGGGGGTACCTGTTCTTCACGGTAATGTCATTGAGTCCACGATAGTCAATGCAGGGTCGCAATGACCCGTCCTTCTTCCCCACGAAGAAAAACCCGGCTCCAGCCGGTGAAGACGAGGGTCGAATGATTCCAGCCTCCAGAGCCGAATCGATATAATCCTTCATCGCTACAGTCTCGGGTGAGGATAGGGAATACAAACGTCCCTTGGGAGGTGCAGACCCAGGCAACAGATCAATAGGACAGTCATACGTCCGGTGAGGAGGTAAGGCAGTGGCTCTGGACTTGTTGAACACCTCCCCTAAATCCTTGTAACAGGACGGAACAGATGACAGGTCAGGTAAGTTCTCCTCCACCGTGATCTCCAGATTAACAGTGGGAAGAACGGAATGTTCAGAATCAATTTGAGTAGGAACAGGAGCCATAGTCACCCTGCCCAGAGCGGGTTCCGAAATGACCCCCTCTGATCCCCCTGCCGGTCTGGATTGGAAGCATTTGCCGGAACAATCCTCTCCCCACCCCGTGACAACCCCCAAGGTCCAGTCGATGTGAGGGTTGTGTTCACTGAGCCAGGGAAATCCAAGAATAACTGGAGGTAGAGAAGAATTAACCAGCAAAAATGAAAGAGTCTCTGAATGATGGTCAGGAAAACTCAGAATGACTGGAGAGGTTTGATGAGTTACCTGCCATAGAAACCGACCATCCAACGCAGTAGCTCTCAGCGGTACAGGAAGAGGAATAGAACACAGTCCCAATTCTCTAGCCAGAGAAATATCCATGAGACTGACATCAGCCCCAGAATCCACCATAACCTCCAGAGGTCTGGAGATCCCCTTAGAGGCAACAGTCACAGAAAACAAGGGACGAGAGGAACAGTTAGTAACAGAAGTATGGCTCACCAGGATCCTCTCTTTTACTGGCGAGCCTCTTCTTTTACTGGACACCGTCCAATGAAATGGCCCCGCTGTCCACAGTAGATGCAAACGCCGTCCTTGATCCTCCTCCATCTCTCCTCAGGAGAGAGACGAGCTCTGCCCAGCTGCATAGGCTCCTCCCACCTAGTAGCCTGCGAAGGAGAATCCACAGGTTGAGGTGGCGGCGAGGACACGCCCCCGCTGCTAGGAAAGGACCGTCTGTAGTAATCCCGTGAAGAACTCTTGACGTCACCTCTCTCCCTCTCACGTTCAAACAGCCGTTTGTCGATCTTTATGGCCAGCGCGATGAGAGTGTCGAGGTCCTCTGGAAGATCTAATGCAGCCAGGTGATCCTTTAGTGCGCTGGACAGGCCACACAGAAAAGCATCCATTAGAGCAGTCTGGTTCCAACCGCTCTCTGCTGCCACCGTGCGGAACTCGATGGCGTAGTCAGCCACTCTCCGCCTGCCCTGCCGAAGATTCACCAGCATCCGGGCCGCCTCTCTACCCGGAGTGACATGCTGAAAAATCTGAGTGAATGTCTGAGAAAAGTGAGCAAAAGAGTCACATAGAGGCAAATTCCTAGCCCACTCCGCCGTAGCCCATGCCTCAGCCCGTCCAGACAAATGAGAAATCAAGTAAGCAATCTTGGTTCTGTCTGTAGGATAATGGACTGACTGGAGTTCAAAGTGTAAACCACACTGCGTCAGAAATGCTCGACAGTCACCAGACTCACCGGAGAAACGCTCAGGACGAGACAGATGAGGCATAGCAGAGAAACTGGCAGACGACGGAACGGGTGGAGCGGCGGAATCCACACCTCCCGAGGGCTCAGAGGTAGAAGCCGGGCCCAAGGAGTCTTGAGAGACGGGTGGCGTGGAAGCAGACTGGATAGCTTGAAACTGTGTAGTCAGACGGGAAACTTGATCGCCAACAGCCTGCTGGAATCCCTGCTGACGCTCCGCCATCCCACTCAACTCCCGCTGAATGGCAGACAGTACCTCCTCAAACTGATGAAGTCGCTGTCCTTGAGCTCGTAGCGCGTTCTGTACCTTGTCGGAGCCGGCGGAGTCCATATTGTGGCGAGATTGTACTATCAGGCTCACAGATGTATGGACCCACAAATGCACGACTCAGGTACGTAGGAATGCCAAAAGTTTATTTAAAAAGACAGAATAAACCTACTGGCAACAGTGTCCAAAAACGACAGGCAAAAGGGAGAATCCAAAATACAGTCAGTGGTCAAAATCCAAGGGAAACAATCAGGTATATAATTCAGGACACAAGGAAAAACGCTCGAAGGCTGTACACGGGGGAAGCAGACAATCTCGCACTGGAGTAAGAGGAAGACTGAACTTAAATACACCAAACAGAGAAGACAATGAGACACGGGCGTGAGCGGAACGTGACAGCTATTTAAAGAGGTATTCTAAAACATTGGTCTAACGTTGATTAAACTCACCATCTTGATTGCTGATACCTGCAGCAACATCACTTTACTTTGACTTTATAGGACAGAAACACAATGATTGGACAGGTTGTAGTTTGCAATCAATGAATGATTACAATGTATACTAAAAAAATGTGTTTCCATATCATACATTTAAAGGTGCTCTAAGCAATGTCACACGTTTTTTAGGCTACAACATTTTTATCACCTACAGCAAACATCTCCTCACTATCCACTAGCTGCCTGTCCCCTGAACACACTGTGAAAAAACGTGGCCTCTGTAGACAGCCCAGGCTCCACAAACGGCAACAAAAACAAACTGTGCCAACCTGCACCACCAAACATAACAAACAGCGTTCCAGCCAATAACCGACAAGAAGGATTTGGGGGTGGGGATTGGGGGGTTAGTGTGCGGAAGGGAGGGGAAGGGGATGGGATGAGGAGGAGGGAGGGGCGAGCTAGCCTCCGTTTTGTTTGACAATACTTCGAACGTCAACAAGAAGTGACGACACCCAACGTCGCTTAAAGTACCTTTAATATGTAGGAAGGTAAAAACAAATATTCATACACAATAAGATAATTTATTAACTACTTTTTATCCATCACACAACAAATGACTTCTGAGTCCTACAATCCTAATGTCTTGTGGAACTTCTTGTACGTCTTGTCGTACAGATGCAGGTGCATTCAAGCTAAACACAAAGGCTAAATCTACACAACTACATTTTAATTTTTAAGCGGCATTTTGAGACAAAAATGAACTCTGTCCACACAAGAGTTTTAGCTCCAGTAGAAGAACTAATCTCCGTCCATATTAACACGTCTGAAAACACATATCACATGACTATTCACACACACTGGGCATGTGCATGCCGATGTAAACAGGAAGCAGATTGTCTGACGTTACTCTGCGGTTGGACATCATGGATGTAGAAGTTGAAAATACAGAAAATACTTTGGAGAAAGAACAACAATGGTGAACAGTAAGAGCAGAGATTTATTAGCTTGGAGCGACGACGAGGTAGAACTGTTACCTAAAGGTATGTAAGCCTACCTAACTGATAAGACTGACTGACGTGCATCCTCGTCTTTGATATCTAACTCTTTCTACTGTATGTAAGTCCCTGGCACCGGAAAATCATTTATTCACAATATAGTAAATTAGTGAACATGTTTTGGCAGTGTAATGATCATTTTAGGATAGCTGCCTGACCTAGAGATGATGCTGCATAAAAAGCTTTTACAGCCATTTTGCAGTTATTTTGTTAAACAGTTTTTAGTGTCCATATTTTGTAAAAAAAATGTACACAGATTGAGAACTTCATACAAAGACAGTAATCTTTTAGGTGGAGTTTTTCTTTGAGTCAACTTCATGGTTCAGCAGTGATACTTCAGTATGTCGAATGACACAGAATGACTCAGCCTGGAGGTTAGAGCAAAGGTGGCTGTGGGACTGAAACGTTTGATTACCGTCTAATCAACTGAATATAAATTACAATCAAAGTTAGGGCTGCAACTAACGATTATTTTCATAGTCGATTAATCTGTCAATTATTTTCTCGATTAATCGATTAGTTGTTTGAAAAAAAAAATGTGGATCAGTGTTTCCCAAAGCCTAAGAGGACGTCCTCAAATGTCTTGTTTTGTCCAAACCTCAAAGATATTCAGTTTACTGTCACAAAGGAGAGAAGAAACTAGAACATATTCACATTTAACAAGCTGGAATCAGAGAAATCTTTTTTTTTTTTAATAAAAAAATTACTCAAACGATTAATCGATTATCAAAATAGTTGGCGATTAATTTAATAGTTGACAACTAATCGATTAATCGATTCATCGTTGCACCTCTAATCAAAGTGGGGTATTATAAGATGAATATTATATATTGTAAGATTCCTGGTTTCTGTTGGATCCATATTCCAAGGCAGCTGCTTAACTCATACTAAAGACGCTTAAATGATGTGAGGAAGCTACAGTACAGTAAGCAAACCATAAAATGGGACTGATGTTATTCTTAATTAGCCTCTGAATTTAGAAGAAAGCACACAAACCTTCCCTCAAAAAGATAACAAGGGAAACTTGTTTCACATTTTTAAACATCATTGGAAACTGTTGTTTTCTCAGTGGAAACATATTCATCTTTATCTCTGTGCTCTATATATCCCACCGTAAATGACTTTTTGTACATTATGTATCTCGGCTTTTCTAATTGCTGCAGTTTGTTCACAGCAGGAAGAGGACTGAAAGTCAGCGCAACAGTGCTTTTTTTTTTTTTTTAGATCACTCCAGGCAACGACTGCGGCTCATTAGCAGAGGAAAGCAAATCATTTCTAATGATTTTCAAAAACGAACACTGAACATGATGGCATTATTTTTAGGTGTCCAATCACTACTTTGATATCAACTGAATCTACCACTGCTCTGTAATTAACGGTGATTATGTTTGCTGTTACAAATGAACTATTGCCCACAGCTCCTGTCCACTTTTTCTGCTTTAACTAGTTCAAAGGGGCTGTACTCGAAATTCCGAACATTAATGTAGCAGTAAACAACTATTTGCCATGTAAAGATAAAGTGATGCAATGGCCTCCTGAGCAGAGAATATGTCACACTCCCTCTGTGCGTAATCTGAGCTTCTCTGTTCTTTGTTTTGATAACCAGTCCGGCCACGCGTACATGTTAGTGCATGCGGTCGTGACAAAATGTAGCTATTTCATGTATTGGTATATATATAACGCTCTGCGAGAGCCGTGTGGAGGCAATCCCAGCCCATTGTTTTTTTCCCACAGTATTTCGGGTACAGCCCCTTTATGTAACTTTTAGGGTTCTGACTTATTTTCAGCATCTCATTCAGTTTGTTCCGTGTGTTGCAGCAAAATGATTTTCCCATTTGGAACCAGAACACCTTCATTATACATTTTAACCAATCCAGTTTGTGAGTTATCCGTTTTATGGAAATAGACATTTAAAATTCACATTTACAGTAACTGTGACATAGCCTACTCTACTACTGTTTTTCATATTATTAACTCGTTCAAGCAATCTGAGCATGCAAATAGTCTCTTACAGAATGAAATAAACATGAACTGAGCCATTAATCAGGACAACCTCAGCAAGTACTTCTGTGACACTAAAGTACTCCCTGATTTGCCGCTATGACTTTACATCAACATGTTCTCTTGTTGGTGACTTTAAAGTTTCTAGAGAGCGGCAAACTAAATAAGGCCCTGTTTAAACGATGACGCTCGCGGGTGAAAACGACAACATATTTTATCGGATGTGCCTTTCGTTCATTTTTGGGGCTTAAAAACGCAAAAAAGTGAAACCACCCTCCAGAGTGGAAATCTTAAAAATGCTCCACCGTCGCATTACCGTCTAAAGGATAAAAACACAAAAGTCTGAAGATAGCGGTGTGGAGAGAGACGAGAAAAAGGCGTCCAGGTAGTCTGTTCTTACGGAGTAGGCTACAGAAATTATAGGCTCCTGTTATCTAAAAGATTTTCAATGTAATGGCTCAATATTGAAATGATTTCAACAATGTGGATAAGGTTGTTATAGTTCGATGACCATATGTAGGCTATTCATTTGAGCCAGAGTAGGCTACAACGTTGCGGATGAAGAGAAAGAGAGAGAGCGAGTGGCAGCGGCCAGCGGGCAGAGGAGGATTTGCTTCAGCCTCCTCTGCCCGCTGCCTCTCGTGCTCAAGCAGCGACTGAAGGGCTGCGAGGCTCAGGATATTGGTAGTGCTCCCGTGGGTGCTGTGCTGTGGCTTATTATGTTAGACTGTGCCGGTCATCATCAGACAAACATGCAACTCCACCTCCTCATCTTTCCAGACAAAATTGTCAGCTTTTGTTGTTTGCTTCGACATGTTTTAGTTTCGCGCTACTAAGGAGAGAAGTAGAAGGAAGGTTCTACGTAGGCGCGTGGCCTTGGTGGTGTTGTGTGGCAGTGCCACCTAGCTGCCTGGCGTGCATACTACATCGAATTTCACACACTTCTGCATCACCACATGCACGCAGATTTCCCCCCCAAAACTCTCGTCTAAATGCGGACGCAGACGGCGGGCCGGCTCTGTGGTCGGCATGAAGCTGGACTCACTGGTGACGGTTGCAGAGAGGAGGACACTGGACAAACTGCTGGACATTACTGACAATGCCAGCCACCCCCTGCACACCGTCATCAGCAACCAGAGGAGCCTGTTCAGTGGAAGGCTGCTCCTTCCCAAGTGTAGGACCAACAGACTCAAGAACTCCTTTGTCCCTCATGCCATCATACTCTACAACTCCTCACTCGGAGGAAATAGGGTAAAGAGGACAGAACAGAACAGAACAGAACAGGAAGGAAGGGAAGGAGTGGTAGCCACTCACTCATTCACTGTGCAATAAATTAATAATCTACTCACGTACATACCTGGACACTCTAACTGCTCTTAACTGCTAATTTATGCTAAATGTCTTTTATTTATTAACTGTATAATAACACAATACCATACACAGTCCTATATATCTATATATTTATCTTTATTTATCTGTAGTTTATTGTTGTTTACTGTTTGTTTACTTTTTCTAAAAAATATTTAGCTAAAAGTTTATTGTTATTGTTATTCTTATACTGTATTTTTTCTATACCGTATTTTTTATACCTGTGTTTTGTAAGCTGCTAAAATCTGCTGCTGGAAATCTAATTTCCTTGCATGAGTCATCCCAAAAGGATCAATAAAGAGAAGTGTAAGTCTAAGTCTAATAAAAAGTGAGAACGCAACGCCACTTTTGCGTTTTCTCTTCAGATCGTTTCCGTCTAAATATAGCCTAAGAGATCCAAAGAGATCCTTCTGGTTAGTTTAAAGGAAACTGTAATAAAGAGCTAGTTTGCTTTGTTTTAAAGTAAGTAACATCTGCTATGACATTGCTTCTTCATAGTTGTTGATTTCAGTTAAAATGTGTGAAAAACATGAAGATAATTGTACTTTTAATGGGTCTGTCTTCATAAATAAAGGTTAAAGAAAGGTTAAACAGAAGTAATCTAACAATCTTATTATCGTTTCACCAGAGGGATGCTCCATTTTACAATATCCTGCGAAACTGTCACAGAGTGATGAACTAATTTCCCCCCGTTGATTCTTCTTCCCCTCCCCTGTTACTATTTTTGAAATCTGTCCCATCTGGCTGCTCTTCACAACAATATTGCCCAATGAACTTTCATTTCCTCTCTTGTTAAATAGAAATGAATTTGCTCTCCATCACAGGTGGGAGGTGCACTTAATTGACTCGTGTTAACATCTCTCCATGCCTTGTACACCTGGTCTCATTCTATATGCACATTTTATCAATGCATTTTATCCCAATCTGGTGATTTGAAAGTTAACCCACAGATCAATCAAATCACATCAACAAACCCTTTATGACTTCAGATTTGTATGGTAGAATTGAATTATTTGGCTCAAAAAAGAAAAAAAAGGTATATATACTTTGTAAATGTGTTATACTATGTGGGTAATATATACAGTATGTGAACAGATACAAAATTGCAGACTGATAACCATGATGTCAATGTGATTTATAGTTTGTGAAGTATTCAATTGCAAAAAAAGACCTCTAAAACTCCACATAGGGCGAAAATAAAAATGAGATGACTCTGAGGGGGGTGTCAATTTTTTCTTCCAGTGCTCTGAAAAGCTAAGGCTGCATAAATGAGAAGGAAAGAAAAAAAGGTTCATTTTTGATTGGCTATCTGTATATCACGGGTCTTCAAAATGAACGTCAGTCCCATCTCATCTAGTGCCTGACAGAACTTAAATTGGATCCCAAAGAGAATAACATGATAAGAAATGAAATCAACATTTCCATTTCCTGCCACCTACCGTAGTTGTTGATTCAATGACTTAAGAAGTTTTTCATTTAAAATTACATGTACGTAGTTGAAAACTTTTCAAACCAAAATTCAAACGGCCTTTTGAGGAACGTCATGTGCTCAGCAGTTCTTCGCAGCTGTTATCACAAATGTCTGACAATGTCTGAGGCGAGCTGGAAAGGCTCATCATTTTTCTTGATGCTGGCTTGTGTACCGCATACCAAATATTTACTATTCTTTCCTTCAGCTTCCCTCTTGTAAAATATTTTAACAACCTGGCAATGCCTCTGGAACAAGCACCACTTTATGTAGATTCCAGGTAATTTTAATAAACCGTAGTGCGGAGCCATGCCAATTATTGCACAATGCAAGATGACCTGATTTATATTACAGTATCCCCTTATTTCCTACACAATTAACCTTGGGCTAATGCTAATTTACGCCTTCGCTGCCCACAAGATACTTCCTGGAAATGATGGGTAAACAGAGGAGGGCCAGGAGCATAAAACTGTAAAGATTCAACACTAAAGAAATATGCAAATGCAGTATTCAAGGCCGCTGAGTATAAAGTGTGCTGTAATATACATCTCAGGCATGGTGAAATAAATGAGCATATGCATGAGTCTACTGCCCACCCCCACAGTGATCTATAACTGGGTGTGGACACACTCACCATACATCATTATATGGACACCATCATTTGTTCTGGCCTTGATCAGGTACTGGTACATACAAAACACTAGATATTGGTCTATACTGTGAGCCATACAACTGTGGATGTATTATAAGAATTGGATACAGCGTTCAAGTCGGCGCCCTGTTTATTCCTATGAGAGATGGTCAGTGGTGCATGAAGCCATCATGGCGCTTAAATGACCCGGACGAACAGTGCTGCTTCCTATCTGTGGCCCGTAGAGCAGCTGCACTAGAGACCTCCGCCGGCCAAGCTGGCTACTGCTGGTTTAGTGCTACGTTAACTTGAATGAGGATAAAATTATTTAATCGTGCGGCTCTTCTAGACTTTCCAAATGTTATCGGACCGATTGGATCAGATTCTAAAAGTGAAATGACTCATTTTGCGGCGGTTGTGAAGCTAAAAAAAAAATCTGATTTACAGACCTGTCTATTGCAATGTAACTTTATGGGGAAAAGTCTTTTTGGGCCAGAGGGAATCACGTGACGGCCCGAGAGTTGCAATTCCACTGTTTGGTCGCTAGGTTCAATTTGCTTCAAAGCCAGGAGCACTTCCTCGGAGCCTGCATACAACCATGACAACTTATGGTTGAAATTATGATCTATTATATATATTTCTAATTGTCAAATAATTCCGTTCAGTCTTTAAATCTAAAGCCTGATATTCTTCTGTGCCATAGAGCCTCACTGTTCTCCAAAATATATTAAAAAACCATATACATGAGCCACACTGTTCTACTGGGAGACATGTTCATGAGCACTGTAGTTTATTTTAAATGAATCCCACATACGGCATCCTGCTGCCAGAAATACTCACAAGATATAGAATATTTGTTAAAACTATAGGGACCAGCTGTTTCAGGAAACCACTGGACCTTTTTTTTTTTTTTTTAACTGAAACTCTATATGTATGACCATATTTAAAGATGTATGTCTTCAGTAGGAACCAATGGATTTGGGACTGAGTTCCACCGACAGGTTAGGTAGGTTTGTTTGTTTATTAAGATCCCCATTAGCTCCTGGCTGTCTTAAACAGAAGCTACTCTTCTTGGGGTCTCTGTTATTTCATAAGATTATTACATAAACTGGAATGCATACATCCATAACATTCATACTCACAGTACATCCAAAGAACAAAACGTAAAAACATACATCAAGTCAGAATGCATTGTAAAACAGATTACACATTGTTGGTTCTGAGGGCTGTACCACGAAGCGAGATTAGTGGGTTAGCAAGGTATGTTGAGTTTAAAGCCAAGGTTTTACTTCTCACAAAGATGGCTCTCTTTTAACCTGGCTAGATTGCCGGGGTAACTTATGCTGCACGGCTAACCTGGTCCAGAACAGTTTTTGTTCCAAGTTTCGGCTTGAAATCAAGTACTTTGTAAATGGTATCACTACATAGTCAATATTCAATATATGAGTGATCAGATTCTCAGCTGTGGAAATACTTAATAAATGCAAACTTGTTGCGCTGTAACGTTACACTAGTTAACCCTCTGACAGTCTCACTTTGCCAGACCCTCCTCCAAAGCGCGCTGAAGGAAGGTCTGGCTACTCCACATAGCATTCCTGAATGGGAGGAAAACGTGCTCTGGTTTAATGCCATTTCTTTAAACCATTCAGAATCGTTATGGGCGGTGCTAACCTCTGCACAGAGCCGCTGCAAAGTAGTCGTGCAAGAGAAAACTCAGATTGGACAGATAGTCTAGCTAGCTGTCTCAATTTACCCTGCAGAGATCTGAGGAGCAGTCAACAAAATTTTCCACCGAATTTAAAATTCCAACACAAAGAAAGCGAAAGGAAACGGAAAATACATGCATCCGGCAGAATTTCCTGCGGCACCGGAGCAATCCCGGAAGTGGAACTTCAAGGCTATAGATTAACACAGCCATGCAGTTACAGTAGCCTTACTGTAGGCATCACGTTGCTTTTTTTTGCCACAGAACACAGTTTTATTTTATTTGTAAGCTTGATGTTGCTCTCTCTGAACTACTGTATATGTAGATACCTACGCTTTTTCATGGCCACGTGCTGTCGAAACAAAAAAACAGAGACACTCAGATTACAACACACACAGAGGGAGTGTGACTTTATTCTCTGCTCAGAACGCCATTACTCCTCTTTATATCTTTACACTGAAAAAATGTCTTTACTGCTATATTATGTCGAGTACAGCCCCTTTAAGGAGATAGATTGTGGGAAAGAGACACATTAAGGTTTTGGTTATGTAAGACTGCATTGCTTTCATCCTATTTCACTGTGAAACAGCTACAGTACGTACCCTTAGCATGTCAGGTGTAGCCTACCGCCTGAACCTTTTAAGGTGGTTAGAAGTATTTTTTTCTCATACTGGTTCATGTTATTCTAATGTTCAGATACCAGGGCTCACAACGTTTTGAGAGGCCATGCTGAAGGAAGGCAACATTTACTAACTGCACGCTGAGCTAATATATATATACACGGCCTTGTGTCAAGTTGCGTAAATCACAGGGGTAATCATTAAGATGGTTTAAGTAGTTCACTGTGTGCTCTGTGATTATGATCTGAAAACAAACCATGTGGCTGGTGGCTTACGGCCAGTGGTGTTTTTAGATCAGGAGGGGGCGGGAGAGAGAGAGAGAGAGAGCGAGAAAAACCAACTTAAGCCTTTGATCATCTGAGATGCTGAGTGTAGTGATTTGCTGCACCCACAAACCCTTTGAAGGCCCCCCTGCTGATGCGATGGGCCGGTCAGTCCTCTGAGCTTCACTCATGTATGTATTCATCTCTCCACACACCCAAACAAGATGTATGCATTGTATCTGTTTAGTCTGTGTTTAGTTGTAAGCCAAAATTTCACAGTTACGATTACTTACAGTCCCAAAACCATCACAGATGGTCGTTGGACTTGTCAGCAGTAGGAGTGGGGGCTGTCAACGTGACTTGTGAGCGCAGTCATCTGTCCATTATCCCACAATGGCATTAATAGGCCAACGGATTAATTGGTCTATCACTGACTAATCATTATTAGTTGTATGAGCTCAGTGGCGGTTTTTGGCACGGGCGACCCGGGCAGCCGCCCGGGGCGGCATTTTATCATGAGTCATGGGGGGGCAAACGAGCACTTGAAAAAAAAAATTAAAATCTTCTGCTCCGCGAAGCAGTTTTCTATTATCTATCATTTCACTGTGTGGGGAATTGGCAGATTGGCGCCCACTGCAGCTGCAGGCGCCCTGCTTGCAACCCCTACTTTCACAATGAAATGGACTAGTCCTTAACGGGGCGGGGCGGGGGCCCGGCGCGAACAGGAGAACTCTGAAGTACACATAGACGGAGCAAGACGAGTCTAAACCTTTCTTTTATTACAATGGTCTAAACGCGAAAAGACATGTTGTCGGCAGTAGCAGGACCTTCATCAGCTTCCGTGGCTGATGATAGTGGTGGGGGTGGTGTCGGCGACAGTGGCATGCATAGTGAGGAGGACAGGAGGAGAGAGACAGAGATGAGTTAGTGAGGGTCCTGCAGTAAGCACAACTCCCCTTAAAGCACTTTTCCCCTTGATAAAACTGAGCCAAAAACTGAGTGGTGGACAAAACACTACAGCAATAAAAGACGTAGGCATGCTTTACTGTATGATTGCATTAGTAGCCTATATAAACGTTGCACATCATGCAAACTTTCTTAACGAGAATTGTAGCTTTTCTATCTGCTTAGGCAGACAAAAAGCCTCGAAAGAGGGTCTCGCCCTGGGTGTAATTCAATGTAGAACCGCCACTGTATGAGCTGCTGGTCTGTGTAACAAAAGATGCAGCTCATAGCAGTTAGTGATATGAAACAGTAAATGTTAAGGCTTCTAAAAAGAAAATGAAAAGAGTCATTTTCATATGGATCCATTAGATGTTTAGTGAGATACCACAAAACCAGTCTGTTGTGAAGATTTAGTTTACATTTTATCTTCAGAGATACAGTCATAGGTAACGTTATCTTGTCAATGTCAGTGCATTCTGTCAAAGTAGTACACATTAGCATTTACTGTGGATCCAGTCTTTCATGCTGTTTTACATTAAGCTGAAGAGCAAGAAGCCACAGCAAACTACTGTATGAGAGCACCAATGATAAAGATCTCCGTCAAGTAAAAAGAAATCATGTTTGGCTCGCTCTATGCTCATTACAGTGATATATTAAGGATGATAGTATCATTGTGATCTCTATGGAGTTATTTTTGTTTCTTTATAACCAAGCAAAAAAAAAAAAAGAAGGTTAGAGACCAATCTTATCTCACTGCAGTCAAAAACCAAGTGTTTTTTACATTACAAAAAGTTTTGCTTGTGAGACTGAACTTTTTGAGTCTTTTCTATTGTTGGGTTTGACTGGGCATGGCCACGCCCCATACACACCCACAGTTCCCACGCTTCCAACATGCACGCAGCTCTACTGGAGTGGAGACAGTGTTCATGCAAGTTACTTGGAGGTAAGGTGATGTTATGCCGCTCATTTTAATGTAGAGGCTTTGAAATGTAGCATGGCAAGATTTCCCATATATAACGTTTTTATATTTAACGTCATCAAGATCATGTCTCTTTTGTTTAAAAGAATGACACGAACGTTATAGCTAACAATAGCCTTCTTGGCATGAAGCTTTACCTATCTTTAATGCACTCAGAGACATGCGTAGCTAAGCTAAGGTTAGCTTCTCTCACAGTGTAATGTTAGACGAAATCCAACGAGACTGAATGAAATGAAATTCGCGAATTTTTGACAAAATGATGTGAATATGTCAGGTGTTGTGCCGAGTTTTGCATCCCTGCCAAGAATTGCATCGGCTCCAGCAGCAAGGAAATGGTACTTCTACTATTACGGAGTCTA